>NW_024068214.1:0-265769 GCF_009389715.1 Phoenix dactylifera
CTTATAGGTCTCTACCTCTCCATCCGAACCTATTTTCCTTTTGTAGATCCATTTGCATCCAATAGGTACAATACCTTCTGGTGGGTCTACTAAGGTCCAGACTTGGTTGGAATGCATGGAGTCTAACTCTGACTTCATGGCTTCCAGCCATTTCTCGGAATCGATATCAGATATTGCCTCGTTGTAGGTTTTGGGATCCTGTATGTGATCCCTATCTCCCACTAGGAACATTTTCTCGGTATCCTCTTCTAGTATACCTAAGTATCTATCGGAAGGATGGGAGACCCTACTAGATCTACGAGGTGGTCGAGGGACATCGTGTACTGGCTCTGTATGAATGGGTTCAATAGGATCCATGACTCGTTGCTTTTTCAGAGACTTTCTCTTCAAGCTTAATTTTCCTCCCACTGCCTCTATCAAGGATAAACTGATTTTCCAAGAATATGGCATGACGGCTCACAAACACATTGTGATCCTCTGAGACGTAAAAATTGTATCCTAATAACTCTTTAGGATATCCTATAAAACGAGCACTTATGGTCCTAGCCTCTAGTTTGTCCGCCTGTAGTCCTCTTGACGTGGGCCGGACATCCCCAAATCTTGAGATGACCAAGACTTGGTTTCTTACCATGCATATCTCATACGGTGTGGTAGGAACGGATTTAGAGGGAACTCTATTCAATAAATAAATCGCTGTGAGTAAGGCATCTCCCCAAAGGAACATAGGTAAATCAGTGAAGCTCATCATGGACCTGACCATATCCAATAGGGTCCGATTCCTCCTTTCTGACACCCCGTTGAGTTGAGGTGTACCCGAAGGTGTCCACTGTGAGACTATGCCATTTTCCTTGAGATCGTCCCGGAATTTTCCACTAAGGTATTCTCCTCCTCGATCTAATCGAAGAGCCTTAAGAGGTTTTCCAGTTTGTTTTTCTACTTCATTCTTGAACTCTTTGAACTTTTCAAAAGATTCATACTTGTGTCTCATAAGATACACATACCCATACCGTGAATAATCATCGGTAAAGGTAATGAAGTACGAATAACGTCCCCTGGCTAGCACATCGAATGGGCCACATACATCTGTATGTACTAGGGTAAGTATTTCAGTGGTCCTCTCCCCATGTCCTACAAAGGGCAATTTAGCCATTTTTTCTTGAAGACAGGACTCGCAAACTGGATATGACTCGGAAGTCAATGAGCCGAGAAGCCCATCTTTATCCATTTTGTTCATCCTATCTTCTCCAATATGGCCAAGTTTGAGGTGCCACAAATATCTTTGGTTTATCTCATCTCTGGATCTCTTGGACCCTTTGGCACTCACTTCTTGCTCGGTAACATTCACAGATACATCCATATGTAAATGATAGAGACTGTCAATCATAAAACCACGTGCGACTATTTTATTTCTTAAATAAATAGAACAGCAGTGTTTGTCAAATGTAAAAATATGACCTTCCTGTGCTAGACATGAAACAGAAATCAAATTTTTGCTAGCAACAGGTACATAATAACAGTCTCTAAGTAATAAACTAAAACCAGACGGTAGTCGCAGATGGTAGGTGCCCACAGCCACAGCAGCAATTTTTGCCCCGTTGCCAACCCGAAGGGTTACTGCACCTTCCGCCAGCCTTCTACTTTTCTTTAGACCCTGCATGGTAGTGTATAGATGAGCACTAGAACCAGAATCTATAACCCAACTAGAAGTAGAAGAAACCGTTAGATTAGTTTCAATTATGAGCAAGTCTATACCTTCTGAAGGTGTGTCACCTTTCTTGTTCTTCAGGCTCTCGAGGTATGAAGGACAGTTTCTCTTCCAGTGGCCGTCGACATTGCAGTGGAAATATTTTCCTTTGTCATTAGCCTTTTTCTTTTGAACTTCCTTCTTCGACTTTTTGTCTTTCTTCTGCTTCTTAGCAGGCTTCTTTTTCTTCCAAGTAGACTTTCTCTTGGAACCAAAAGTCAACTCAGCAGCAAGGACATTGCCCCTTGAACTTTTCAAGGCTCCCTCAACAGTTACCAACATGTTGATCAGTTCAGTCTTAGTGCATTCAATCTTATTCATGTGGTAGTTTACTATAAACTGACCAAATGAATCAGGAAATGACTGTAGGATCAAATCCACTTGTAATTCCTTGTGCATGTTCATCCCGAGCTTCTCAAGCTCCTCAAGGTCCTTGATCATGGACAGACTGCCCTTCGCGCATCTTTGTCTTGAAGAGCCTCTTGGACACTTCAAAACGAGCTGTGCGACTCTGCTCACCATACAACTCTTGCAGGTGTGCTAGTATGTCCCTAGCAGTCTTGAGATTCTCATGCTGGCATTGGAGTTCATTAGACATGGATGCCATCATATAGCACTTGACTCTAATGTCATCATCCAGCCACTTTTTATGCATCTCACGCTGAACATCGGTAGGACGTGTTGGTAGTGTGGGGATATCTGAATCGAGTATGTAGCCTATTTTCTCACAGTCCAAAACAATTTTGAGGTTTCTAAGCCAGTCTTTGTAATTGGTCTCGGTCAGTCGGTTGGTCTCAAGAATACGGGTCAAAGGGTTTGAAGCTGACATTGTATCTGCAGAGAGTAAAGATTCTAGTTAGACTTTTGTACTTGATCCTAATCTGTTCTAAGGTCTTTTAGAACAAATGTAACTCCCACTATTTTCTCGAATCCCTCACACTCCTCTGGTAGGGAAACGGAAATCCCACACGACTAGGGTTTCTAGTAGGTACTGCGGTCCCACCAATTTACATGCCACCTCACCTAACAGTTATTGGTGACACATAGATTGATGAATGTACAACTCTTGTACAATGCTTCTCAAGCATGTTGCAGTGTAACTTGGTCTCTAAGCCATGAAGACCTCACCTAACAGTTATTGGTTTCATTTCTTAGTTAAGTCAGACCCACCGTATAACCGTAGGAATAAAGTCGTCATTGGGTCCTCACCTAACAGTTATTGGTGCCCAACCCCACCTTTACCCTACAACATCTCATGTCTATAGAGAGGTCCAGCCCCCCGATGCAACTTGACCACTGTGTCCAGCCGAGACAAATCAACATCAGAAAGGCCTTAGCAGCTCTACTACGGTGGAAGACCTATTGACTTAATATTGGTTAATCAGGTCTTAGTGTTTGCAACTTGAGCCCTTCATAAGAGGTAATCGAACAATTGGCCAGGTAAGCAGGTGGGAGGCTCCCCTTACTCAGAGAGTAAGGTCCTAATTAAGTAACCACCTTTCATGCTTTCCTAGACACCAATTAGATCAATTAATCTAATATGACTTGCTCATGTCGGTTCACTCTCGACTTGATTGAGGAGGTTTTTGATTTAGGTCTCAATTGGGTTTGCTACATCACATATAAACCTATCTACCCGACTCTCATTCACATCACATGCAAACGGCGCATTGCAGGCATTTATAATCGCAGCAATAATTAAAGCTAAATTTTAAATCGGTGATGATCATGGATTCTAGTTAGGTCGTATTACAAGCACATGCATGTCAATCGATCAGCTGGTCTTCAACTCTTGAATAGGTTCCAAGCCTCCTTGACTCGATCCTTGACCAACTCTTGATCCAATCGCCATCAACCGCTTAGACCCCTGATCATCTCATGCATCATCTTCGACTTGATCGTTGACGTACATCACATCACAGAAATACAACCAGATGTAAAATAAAAATAAAAATAAATTACATCTCCTTTTAGGAGGCACGCAGGCCTCTCAAAACATCAAATAAGATGCATGCAAGCATCTGAAAAATTACATGACATCGCAGATCACATCGCAGGTCATTACATTTGATACCAAAAGGGTTTGAATCCTATGATCATCACCATATGCAACAATTATAATTTTCAGATCTGATAATTAATTGATTATCTCATGACATAGGTTGCTGATCATGCTAATCATGATTCTAAACTTTGTAATCACATTAACAATGCTATTAGAATCATCCTTTTATCATATAAAAATCAGCATGTAAAAATCAGCACCCTAGAAAAATTCTGCATGCAGAAATTTTCAGCATGCATGATCATTTAATTTTTAGATCTAATAAGCCTACTTATAGTTAATTCTTACCTTAAACTACGAAGCCTAGGCTCTGATACCACTGTTGGGAACCCGCCTATGCCGCTGATATTTCAAAACAAAAATCAGATTGCAGCGGAATCAACATAAGCGGGATCGACGTTCATCGCATGAACGCTGTTTCTAGACCGTTCGTAGTTAGATAAGAATTAATACTTTTAAAACCTTTAGGGAGATCAAATCTTCACCTTGTGCGGGTAGATGATCACCGCAAACTGAAGCTCGTGGTTTTAGGTTGAGGGTTCGTTTGAAGCCGTTCAAACGTCCGGCCTCTACGGGTATCCACACGAAGCAGAGGACCTGATCAAAGATCTCTTGTCTTCCCAGGGTGCTAGCTCCCTTGCAAAGACTTCTTTTGATTGCTGATCTCCTCTCTTTCTTTCAACTCTTGAATATGCTTGAGAGGAGGAAGAAGAAGGATGAAGAAGAGGATGAAGAAGAATCCCCACGCAGCCTTCTTTTCTTCCTTGCGTTGGATGAAGGAAGGGAAGGGGAGGAGGCCGCCAACACTTGGATCTTCTTCTTCCCTTGCTTGCGGTTGAAACAAGGAGAGGGAGAGGGTGGCCACGGCACAAGAGGGAGAGGCTTCAATGCTTCTAGGGCGCCGGCCTCATAAGCCCTTTTATAGCCATCAAGGGCTCCTCCAAAGTAGGAGCCCTAGATGACTTTCCAAAGAGGGGGCGCCGGCCCCCTCTCTTGTGCCGCACCAAGTGATCAAGGGGAGGGGCTTGCGCCCCTCCCTCTTGGTAAACCCTAGTCCACATTAGGGTTTGCATTGCCCTAATGTGGTCAAGCCCTAATCCTATTAGGGCTTAGCCCAAGGGTGAACCAATGGATCCAATCTAGGTAAGTCCTAATCCAATTAGTACTTGAATCAATTTTGACTCAATTGAACTCTTCAATCCTAATCCAATTAGGAGTCTTATTGATTCATTAGATTAATAATTAATTGTGACTTAAGAAATCCTAATCCATATTAGGATGTATTTAATTTTAGTCCTAATCCAATTAGGACTTAATTTGAATCTGAAGTCCTAATCCAATTGGGACTTCTAGGAATCCTATTCTAAGTAGGAATTCATATTGAATTCAAAATCCTATTCTAAGTAGGATTGTGGGAATCCTAATCCAAGTAGGAATCCCAGTCCTACTCCAACTAGGATTCCCAGTCCTAATCCAATTAGGACTCTAGGAATCCTACTCGAAGTAGGACTCTTGTTTCAAGTCCAATTAATTAATTCCCTTTGTTCCTTCTTCAACTGAATATCAATCGAATTGATTATTTGTGATTCCTAATCACTATTCAACCATCAGATCGGTCAATACTTCTAGTGTGTGTGACCCCATAGGTTCTACTCTGACTGGTAGTGAGATATATTGTGATCTCTATCACAATATCATTGAAGACTCCTTTCAATGGGTTGGAACGATTCCAACTCAACTCATTAGGGTTTATCGATCATCAAGATAATCCCTATGAGTCCCACCATCCACCAGTGACACCTAGGAGCATGTAGTGGCTACCCAGCAGAATAGAATGGTGAACCTCTAGGTGCAGTTAATATGTGATACAGTCCTACTATCGTGGATCCCTACAGGACGGAGGTCATGGACAACTCGTCAAACCCCATCGTCTGTCATATGTGAAGATTTATTCGACTTAAGTTCGAGAGTGGAAAACTCTTTCTCCACTATGCATACTGCCCCGGCCGAGGTCTTACGAACTTAGTCTTATAAATCACATAGGATCTCTCCTTATAGGTGCATACCCTACTCCTACAGTGAACTTACTGCAGCCAATCTACACTGCATGGACCCATATGGCTAGGGACCATGTATGTGTGCAGTCAAACTACAATAACCTCCCTATGAGTAGCCGAAGCACCGCAGGTCAAAGGACCAGTCACACTACTGCAATATCAAGCAAGTCACTGACGAGTGGATAGACATCCAAGTGACTTCTTGTCTTGGTCACGCTCAGTACCCTTGTTCTCTAACAAACACCTGCACTATCACTTCAGTGTCCCTACACTGTGGACTCAAGTCTCGTCCATCCAGAAGAAAAGTGATCTGTGCACTGATCGGATCGATCGCCGTCCTCGTGATGATCCATTGATCAGGAGCATTTAGAAATTAATCACCAATGATACATGGCTCAAATTCTCAACTCTTGAGAATATGTATCATCATCTTATTAATTTCTTGGACGATTCATAGACACATAAATAATATGAATGAAAAGATGCCTTTTATTTATTCAATAATAAATAGTCAAGTACAAAATTATGTCCCTAGAATTAACAATGTGTCAGCCAGATTGGCTTCTAGGGCATACATCTAACAGCGACTTTATGGGTGATCCCATATTTTCGCATTAAAGCCTCAAAAGGCTTATTACAGAAGTGTGAACCCCCATCACTGATGATGGCTCGAGGCGTTCCAAATCGAGAAAGAATGTTTTCTTTTAAAAATTTTAACATAGTTTTATGGTCATTATGCTTGCAAGGAATTGCCTCAATCCATTTGGAGACATATCTACAGCTACTAAGATGTACAAATTTCCGAATGAAGGAGGAAATGGGCCCATAAAATCTATTCCCCAACAATCAAATATTTCGATAATTAAAATTGGATTGAGAGGCATCATATTCCTACGAGTTATCCCACCTAACTTTTGACAACGCTCGCAAGCTTTGCAAAAGTTATGGGAATCTTTAAATAAGGTGGGCCAATAGAAACCGCACTGTAAAATTTTTGCAGCCATTTTCTTAGCAGAGAAATGACCACCGCAAGCTTCAGAATGACAAAAGGAAATGACACTAATAAATTCGTCATTAGGTACACATCTCCTAATAATTTGATCTGGGCAGTATTTGAAAAGATAAGGATCATCCCAGAAGAAATTTTTTATTTCGGTCAGAAATTTTCTTTTATCCTGTTTATTCCAATGAATCGGGAGTTCACCCGTGACAAGAAAATTTGCAATGTCTGCAAACCAGGGTGACGACGTGATCTCAAACAGTTGCTCATCAGGGAAAGTGTCTTTTATGGGTGAATTGTCTAAGGAATCTGGAAGAGTGAGACGGGACAAGTGATCAGCTACTACGTTTTCTACCCCCTTTTTATCTCTTATTTCTAGAAAAAAATTCTTGGAGCAGAAGGATCCACCTAAGCAAACGCGCCTTAGCATCCTTTTTTGAAAGAAGGTACTTAAGGGCAGCGTGGTCAGTGTAGATAATGATTTTGGATCCAATCAAGTAAGACCTAAATTTGTCTAGTGCAAATACTACGACAAGTAGTTCCTTTTCCGTAGTGGTGTAATTCTTTTGTGCACTATTTAAAGTCTTACTTGCATAGTAGATAACATAAGGCTTTCTTTCTTTTCTTTGCCCTAGAACTACCCCAACTGCATATTCACTAGCATCACACATAATTTCAAAAGGAAGCGACCAGTCGGTGGTTGCATGATGGGAGCAGAGGTCAGCAAGCTTTTAAGTTTATCAAAAGCTTTTTGACATTCTTCAGACCACACAAATTGGGTTTCTTTTTGAAGGAGATTACATAAGGGTTTAGATATTGAGCTAAAATCTTTAATGAATCTCCTATAAAATCCTGCATGACCCAAAAATGAGCGTATATCTTTGATAGTTTTTGGGTTGGGTAAATTAGCAATTAAGTCAATTTTAGCCTTGTCTACTTCAATTCCTTCAGATGAAATGACATGCCCGAGAACAATTCCCCTAGTTACCATGAAATGGCACTTTTCCCAGTTTATGATTAGATTCTTCTCCTCACACTGAATTAAGACTAGTCTTAAATGGTTCACACAATTTTCAAAAGATGAGCCAAAAACTGAAAAATCATCTATGAAGACTTCCAAAAAGCGCTCAACCATGTCAGAGAAAATACTGAGCATGCATCTTTGGAAGGTTGCAGCAGCATTACCTAATCCAAAAGGCATTCTCTTGTAAGCAAATGTGCCAAAAGGACATGTAAAAGTGGTCTTTTCCTGATCTTCAGGATCAATTGCAATTTGGTTGTAACCTGAATAGCCATCTAGAAAGCAATAATATTTATGACCTGCTAACCTTTCTAAAATTTGATCAATAAAAGGTAGAGGAAAATGATCCTTCCTAGTGACAGAATTAAGTTTCCTATAGTCAATGCATACACGCCAACTAGTGGGGACCCTAGTTGGAACTAATTCATTGTTAGCATTTTTGACTACAGTAACACCAGATTTTTTCGGGACCACTTGGGTTGGACTTACCCATTTACTATCTGAAATTGGGTAGATCATACCCGCATCCAGAAGTTTCAGAACTTCTGCTCTGACCACATCCTTCATGTTTGGGTTTAATCGACATTGAGGTTGACGAGAAGGTTTGGCATCGGCTTCTAAGTGGATTCTATGAGTGCAAATTGAGGGACTAATTCCCTTGATATCAGCAATTGTCCACCCTATTGCTCCCTTATGCTCTTTGAGAATTTCTAATAATTTTAGTTCTTGACTTTGTTCGAGTTGGGATGATATGATCACAGGAAAAGTCTCTTCTTGACCAAGGTATGCGTACTTGAGCTCAGATGGCAAAGGTTTTAGCTCAAGTTTAGGTGCTTGAACACTAGATGGTAGAGGACTATTGTTGCGTGTGGGCAATTCTTCAAAACGAGATTTCCACCTATCTGTATCCAACAAAGGAGCTGAATCTAATATAGCACTGATTTTTCTAAAGTTTTGGTTGATATCTGTATTTTCGAAATGAGTTAGGCATGTTTCTAAAGGATCAGAAGAAAGAGATGGGACAAGAGCATCTTCTACAATGGAGTCGATCAGATTAACTCCATGAATTTCATCATTTTCGTTATCATTATCGGGTTGTTTACAAATGTTAAATATGTTAAAATCTATAGTCATATTCCCGAATGACATTTTCATTATTCCATTTCGACAGTTGATCAAAGCATTAGAAGTAGCTAGAAATGGGCGGCCTAAGATAACAGGTATTGGAGTGGTACAATTCATGACAGGCTGGGTATCTAATACTATGAAGTCGACTGGAAAATAGAATTTATCAATTTGGACAAGTACATCCTCGACTACTCCTCTTGGTATCTTTATAGATCGATCGGCAAGTTGGAGAGTAACCTTGGTGGGTTTTAATTCACCAAGTCCTAACTGTTCATAAACTGAATAGGGCAGTAAGTTAACACTTGCACCTAAATCCAGAAGGGCTCGTTGTATCCTGAAGTTTCCTATGATACAAGATATGGTAGGACAACCAGGATCTTTATACTTAGGTGGGGTGTTGTGTTTGAGAATAGCACTCACCTGTTCAGTTAGAAAAGCTTTCTTTTGTACATAAAGCTTTCGCTTTATGGTACAAAGATCTTTTAAAAATTTGGCATAAGATGGGATCTGCTTAATGGCATCTAATAGAGGAATGTTAATCTTTACTTGTTTAAAGATATCCAAAATTTCTTGATCAGGTACTCCTTTTTTAGCTGCAAGCAAACGCTGAGGGAATGGAGCAACTATTTTATGATGAGGTATTGGATCATCTTGTTCAGTATTATTTTCATCCCTTTTCTCAATGGATTTTTCAGGTTTGTCATCTTTTGTTGGAATTTCTTTGTTAATTATTTTTCCACTCCGAAGGGTTGTGACAGACTTAACTTGTTCAAATTTTGGTTGGGATGAACTTGCTTCATGGACCTCATGTTGACCCTTTAGGTTAGATTGAGGTTGGGCTGGAAATGTCCCTTTTTCCCTAACATTGAGTTGAGCCTCAATTCTACCTACAGAATTTTTAAGTTCTTGGAGTGATTGCATTGTATTCTGATTTATTTGAGTCTACCCTTGCATGAAGGTTTGCAAAGTATCTTCAAGGGATTTCCTATGTGGTGGCACATAAGGAGTAGGAACAGAATTTCCTTGAGATTCATTGGCAGTGGGTCCATGTCTCCAGCTAAAGTTAGGATGGTTTCGCCAATTAGGATTATATGTTTCTGGAAATGGTCTTTTATAAGTATTGGTGAAATTTGCTTGATCATGCAACACTTCTTGAAAAGCAGGGATTGTAGGACAATCCTTGGTTACATGTGCATTACTCTCGCAAATTCCACATATACTTTCAACAATAGTTTGTGCTTTTCCTATATTGGCTTTGCTTAATTCCATGGCTTCAACCTTCCTAGTCAGATTAGCAATTTTTACATTGACATCATTATCATCTTTAATAAGATATATTCCTCCTTTTGCATTAGGTGCTATTTTTGATTTTTCATTTTTATCTGTTGTATCCCAAGCTTGTGCATTTTCTGCTAAAAGATCAAAATAATCCCAGGTTTCATTTGGTTCCTTACTCATGAATTCACCATTACACATCATTTCTACAAATTGTCTCATATTGGAGGACAAACCATCATAAAAGAAACTAATGACCCTCCAAATTTCATATCCATGATGTGGGCAAGCAAGTAGAAGGTCCTTGAATCTTTCCCAACAATGAAAAAACGTTTCTCCATCTTTTTGTGCAAATTTCATGATATTTCTTCTAAGTGTGTTTGTTTTATGTGTTGGGAAGAATTTCTTTAAAAATTCTCTTGTCATTTCTTGCCAAGTAGCTATGGTCCTAGGCCTTAAGGAGTGTAACCATGATTTAGCTTTTTCTTTTAAAGAAAAAGGAAATAACTTAAGCTTAACTACCTCTTCAGTGACATCATTGAAATGAAGTGTTGAACATACTTCATCAAATTCTTTAAGATGCAAATAGGGACTTTCAGAATCAAGTCCGTGAAACTTTGGGAGTAATTGGATTATTCCTGGTTTCATGTCAAAAGCTCCCGCAGCAGTAGGAATGACCATACAGGATGGGGTACTGGTCCTAGTGGGTTGTAGATAATCACGAAGCGTTCTAATAGGTAAGTCATCTTGAAATTCATTATCTCCCTGATTACTACCATTATCTTCCATTTGATTATTTGAATTTTGAACAATTAAATTTTTATCTTTTGATTCAACTCGAAATAATCTATTCATTTATCTCTCTCCCATAATAGCATATACTAAGTTTTTTTTATTTATTTTATTATTATTTTTATTTTTATTTTTTTATTTTATTTTTATTTTTTATTTTATTTTATTTTATTTTTTTTACACAAGCACCCTAATACAGTAAAACAAAAGTTTAATTAGAACATGCATTAAAACATCACCCAACAATTTCTAAGGTTTTTCTAAAAATTCTAGATAGCTCCTAACTGGGTCGAAGAGGACACCTAAGCCTCCAATCCGGTCTATTAACCTTAGTCGACCAGGTAAGCTCCCAAGTAAGTGGAGGGGTCACGATGCATGTAGCAAAGGTCCCACTTAAAACCCACTTTCCTCGAACAGAAACTGTCTCCCTTTAATCACTTAGAGGGACAAAGCTTGCCTAGACATCGACCGAGGTCATAGAGCGAAATTGGTGCAACTTTCAGTGGTCTTCGTCCTATTGAGCTCGAATATCCTTAGGGGCCAACGTCTAGTTGATTTTAATTAGGCTTAGGATATTTATGCACTGGGATGATTTTTGGGCTAAGGACGAGTGATGAAATCCCGACCTTATCTTTTTAATGGGTTCAGCCCTTAGTTTATTTTATGCAAATGCTTTATACTATATGCAACAATCAAGAAGATTTTTATCACTTTATGTCATGACATTAAATTGCAGTTGAATAGTTGATCAAGCAAACTAGCTAAATTTTTTTTTTCTTTTTATTTATTTATTTATTTATTTATTTATTTATTTTTTTAATTTTTTTAAACAAGAATAAAATTCTAATCTAGGAAAAATAGGACTATTATGAACAAAATAGGAAAATTAATTTAAATACTCACGGCCGGAGTTCGTTCACTCCGGAAATCCAAAAATGTGATCTTGATCTTCCTCGTTACTGGTCCTGCTTGTGTCACCCTTGAATCTGAAAAGATTTAAAATTTCAACTGTGTTAAAAATAAAGAAAAATTGAAGAACTAGAAATAAAAAATTGAAAATTTCAGCTTTGTTCTCGTTCGCACGTTGCAAATCCCCGGCAACGGCGCCAAAAACTTGCTACGATTTTAATCTTGCTCTTTTAAAAAGGGAAATTAAATGTAGAATACCCCAAGTATAAGGTGTAGCAAAGTAATATTCTCGGTGAGTCCGAGATCGAATCCACAGGAATTTGACAGTGAACAAAAACTAAAGGCTAAATAATATTCAGATTGACAAAAATATAACTAAGGCATAAGGATTCAGCCTAGCACTTAATCATGCTTTTCTTAAAATCATCTATTAATCATAATAAAATAGATTTAGTTTTATGGGTAGCATTACAGTAATTCTATTTTAAACTACAGGGATTTCTAAGCATCTGTTATACCCGGGGGAAATAACAAATCAAAGAAAATATATAAGTTTGAAATAATTTCTATCAATCTACTACACCATAAATCAAATCTAAAACATTAAAATCCCATTGATGATTAAAGAAAATACATGAAGAAAATGCTAGGCTTTTTCCTAGCCTTAGTTAAAAAAGATTTAGCTATCCATATGAGATGCAAACATTTTTATAAAAGGGATTAGCATAGAATAAATAAAATAAGCATAAATCCCTTTTTCTTTTTCTTTCTTCTCTTAAGAAAACAGAGGACTCTGTTTTCTTTCTTTTCTTTGGCTTTTCTCCTCCGGATGCTTCTCCTCCTCTCTCGCCCGGCTAGGAAAGATGCAATTGAAGACTTCCCTGGTTCCGTGGCCTCCCTTCTTTCTCGCTCGACTGGATTAAAAGCTTGGAGTTGAATGGAACCTGGCTGCCTTCTCTCCTCCCAAGCCCGACTGAGAAGATCGGAAGACTAGATGCAGATAGATGGCTTCCGAGTTCCGTGGCCTCCCTTCTTTGCTCCGTCCTCCCTTCTGGTTCCGTGGCCTCTTCCTTCGTGGCTTCTTCTCCTCTCTCGCCCGGCTGGAAAGATTGGAAGAGGAGATGCTCCGGATGGCTCCCCCTTAGATCCGTCGGCTGCTTCTCCTCTTTCGTCCGCCCCCTCCTCCACCGGATGGCTCCCCTTTTTATAGCATGTTGAAGGCGCGGCTGGTGAGACGCGTGGAGGTTTGGGGATGATCCGGTTGCTTGAGATGCGGGATGAAGTTGAATCGCTTGAGACTCTTCAGCTGGGAACGTTGCAGAAGTTTGGGAGTTGCGCACAACGCCACAAATGCAGGGAAACTCCTCACGGATGCATGCTCTGTTTGTGGGAATGTGCTTCACGGGTAGATGAGAAGCTGGGAAGAGAAACTGGGAAGACATTTATGTTGGGAAGTTGAGAAGACTCCTCACAGCTGCTGGATTTGTGGATAAGCTGGGAAGAAACGGGGGAGACGGAAGGACTCTAAGGAGATGCCACGATCGGTTGGGATGCTCTTCATGGCTGGGACGGTTCTCTGTTGCTTGGAAGCCAAAAGAGCTTGGGGAGTTATTTCACGGATGAAAGAAAGAGCCGGTTTGGCTTTGGATTTCCCTCGCTGCCGTTGGGAATTTGAAGATGAAACGATTGGAGATGACGGACGCTGGGAAGCTCCTCACGGATGAATCCTGCTCGAACGGAAGGGGAGCTTTAAATGAGGCGGGTTGTAGACGTTTGATGCCACAATGCGGGCACTTATGCTAGCTGAAGCATCTAGATACAGTGAAATGGATTGCGTGCGGATGATGGGCGGTGTGAGGCTCAGATGAGACGCTAAGGATTTGTTGAGCTCGGAACGCCAAGCATTGGGCTCAAACCCAGCATTATTGGATCTTTTGAATTACTTGCACTCAAACACAAATAAAGCATTAATTAATTAATTTTATTAATAAAGATTAGCTATAATACTAATTAAGATAATATGAAAATTTCACTTTTGTACTCTTATCATAAGGCCTATGTCAAACGTTTGAAAGCAGATAAGCTGGAATCCAAATCTGATAATTGTTTCTTCGTCGGATATCCAAAAGAAATCTTAGGGTATTACTTCTATAATACTGATACGCAAAAGTTGTTTGTCTGTAATAGGGCCGTTTTTCTTGAGAAGGAGTTCCTTGGTGAAGGAGCGAACAGCTCTGATGTTGCACTTAAGGAAGTTCAACGTATAGAAGAACCAGTACAGACTAAAGAATCGGATTTGATTAGATCAGATTCAGAACCCATTATAGAGACATCCGTGAGGCGATCCGGTAGAGTACCGCATCAGCCGGACAGATACTATGGTTTTCTGGTCCAGGACGGCGAACCGGTTGGTCTCGATGAGAACACAGAGGATCCCGTCACATGCATGGATGCTATGCAAAGGTCTAATTCTGAGAAATGGTTTAATGCCATGAAATCCGAATTGGAGTCCATTGAGGTCAATGATGTATGTGAAAGAGTAGATGCCCTACAAGCCAATCGCAATATGTATTGTGAAGGATTTTCTTTTGATTTTCTAAATCATGTACATGACATTTAATATAAATAAAGGCATTGTGTTTTATCATATGCTGTTGATTATATTTGTGATGAACCTCTTAGATTAAGACAGTGATTTTGAGGCTATGATGAGATCATACTAGTGAGACCTAAAATCTTAAAATCCTAATCTTAAATATTCTCAGTCATTGGTACATTGAGTCGAGGATCAATGTTTACCGGAAAGACTGGCACATCTTATGTATGCTCGATGCAGAGGGTGATTGATCTCACAATCACTTGTGTGGAGACACTAATACAAAGATGTGGGTGCTCATTAGAGAAATGAGTTCACTGAATTGACCTACAAAGAGAAATCTTATGAAGTCTTACTTACATGTCAAAAGATGATTCTCTTAGTGGGAGTTGTGCAACTGATCCTTTGACCTGAGATCACCATAGTATCTTGTGCACATAAATCCATATTTTGGTTTCCACTCATTCATGACAATAAGTTATGTACGAGGTCTTCTGGATATGGTGGAATGTGTACGAAGGTTATGAGTAGGTCAACAAGAAATTAATCACTTCTAGTAAGAGAAGATCGCATCCTATTTATTCTAATCATATGATAATTCAGAAAGTCTTTGATCAAAGCACAATGAAAATTAGAAAGAGTTTCTAATATTTCATTATTCGAATTATCATTAGAAGATTGAGAAATATATGAATATAAAATTGAGTTTGACATATATTCATACTCATATACATATTCGGGATGCAGTTTGATTAAAGGATTGAATTGCACGGTAACTTGCCACTGAAGGGTATTTTTGGTATTTCTACCAAATTCCATATTTTCCGGATAGACATGACACATTGCTAGACGTCAATCTTGTCTTATAGATTTGATCGAATTAAAGAGTTTAATTCGATCACCAATTAGAAAGGATTCTAATTGTTAAGTTTAGGTTCGCGCAGTTTGGACTTAAATCGATTAGAAGAGTTCTAATCAAGTTGGGTCAACTTGCACTCACACCTATTGCTGGCTAAGTATGGAACCCAATGGGTCACACACAAGAAAACTTATTAAGGGTCTAATTGGATTAGATCATGTTTGCAAGATAGACATCCTAGCAGGTGTTGCAAACCCTTAGCTCTTGATTCGAATTGGATTCGAATCTGATTCTTAATTGATCTAATTTGATTAGATCATCTTCTAATATGGGTTAGCCAAGAGTTGGCACCTAATTGGCTTGGTTTGAGTCTAATTGGATTAGATTTAATAAATCATTCAATCTAGACCGTTAGATCTTGATCTACCGTTGGATGAAGACATAATGGAGAGTTGGTTTAACCCAATTGGATTGGGTTAGAGGATGGCTATCATAATTGACCATTGGATCTTAATCCCACCATTGGATGAAGACATAATGGGTCAAGTAAATGGCGCCTTGCATTGGAGCCCTTGGATCATCATCATGAAAGATCAAGAGGTAAGGCATGATGGACATGTGATTAGCATGTGATGTTGACTTGGTCAAAATATGGCACCACATGAAAGGACATATCATTTGATACACCTCTTCACTTGATCTGCACCTTCTCTTATTTGATATGGCCCTTAGATGATGTCCTTTCATGAAAGGATGTGTGGATGGGATGCATCCTTTGGAGATGCATCCCTACACCTATTATAAATAGGCTAGCACTCCATGGGTTTCATCATTCCAACTCCACCCCACTCCTCTCTTCTTTCTTTCTTACATTAGTTTCTTTCTTTCTAGCATTGCTTCTAGTGTGTCCTAAGCCAAGACAAGGTGGTCTTCTTTAGGACAAAAGGATTAGAAGTGATTTTAGAAGGTTAAAGAAAAATAGAAAGAAAGGAAAGCAAGCCATTAGAGTTCTTTAAGAATTCTGCATTAAGGATCAAAGTCTTTGGAGCTTAAGACTTAAATCAAGTTTTCGTGTGGATCAACGTTGGAGGGTGAACACTTGGGCACCTAGTGAAAATTCTGCATATTGGATTAGCGTTAGAGGTATTCTTCTATTTCTGTATTTATATTATATTATTTGATTGCTTCCATTAAGGTGATCTTGGCTTATAAGGGTTTTATGTTAAGGAACTTTATCAAGAAATTTTTAAAATTCCTAACTTCTGCTGCGCATTATAACATGCTAAAACCCTTCAGTGGTATCAGAGCCATCCTTAATTGGTTCAATCAAATAATTATGTATGATGTATGATTATTAATTTACTATGAGATAGTAATGTCATATGCTTAGAGAAATGCTGAAATGTATGATTAATATATGATATGTTATGCAATAAAATATCATGATATGAAATTTTCCATATAAAAATATGTTGAAGCATGTTAATTAATTGCTTATGATTTATACATGCTATGAGATAGCCATGATGCATAATAGTTTATTTTAGACATGTTAAATGTATGTTACAATTAAAGAATGTGCTAGAGACTAGTAAGCCCTCAATAAAAATTATATTAAGTCATAGTGTTAAAAAACTTTGAGCTAACCCATTCTAGAACAATTAATCTAATTGGTGTGTAAGGAAAGCACTAAAGGTGGTTACTTAATTAGGACCTTACTCTCTGAGTAAGGGGAGCCTCCCACCTGCTTACCTGGCCAATTGTTTGATTGCCTATTATGAATAAGCTTAATATTGATATAACACTATTGATAGCCTTCCTTCATGCCTCGATATTATTATGTCAAGATCCATGCTAGTTTGTTGTGCTAACACAAGACTTGCAATGGGGACTGATGTTATACTGTATTGGTGCATTAAGATGCTTATGGCATATTTTAATATATATTGCCTTGTTGTGCAACCACAAGGGCAATATTATTCGAATATGACTATATGAAAATGAAGGGTTTGACTTAACTAAAATATTATTGTTTGTTGTGCTAACACAAGGCAATAAGTATTTTAAGAGGACAAGATAAAGTTGAGAATTGCATGAGATGCAATTGGAAAGAGTTTCCTACCTTTGAACTTATAAGAGTTTGTTGTGTAAACACAAGGCTTTTTATGATGAATTAGGATCTCAACCCTACTAAGAAAAATTATATTTTCACGTTTATCATAGGAGAGGGCTATGATATTCGATAAAAATAGTAGGAGACAAATTAGATTAAAGTCCTTATCTAGTTGCAAACATGTCATCATGATTGGTCTGCTTATATTAGTTTTGTTCTTGCATATGTAGAATTATTAAATGGCTTCTTCACTTTCACTAAGAGGCATCTTAGATGCCAACAAGTTGATCGGACCAAACTATGTGGACTGGTTGAGGAATTTAAAGATAGTACTCACTCAGGAGAAAATTTCCTATATACTTGAAACCCCTGATCTTGGAGATCTAGGGGATGATGCTACAGAAGAGGAGGTTGCCACACATAAGATGTGGAAAAATGACAGTGTGACTGTCAAATGTATCATACTTGCCTCTATGAACAATGAATTACAGAGGCAACATGAAGGCATGGACACTCAATCCATACTTCTCAATTTAAAAGAGTTGTATGGAGAACAAAGCAGGACTGCTAGGTATGAGATATCTAAGCAGTTGTTCCGTGCTAGAATGAATGAAGGAACTCCAGTGCAAAACCATGTTCTTATGGTTATAGACTTGATCACCAGATTAAGTCAATTAGGTTTTGCTATGGATAGTGAGCTCAGTCAGGATTTGATCCTGCAATCACTGCCTAATTCATTCTCTCAGTTTGTTGTGAACTTTCACATGAACAAGCTGAACACCTCCCTGCCTGAGCTGTTAAATATGCTCAAAACAGCTGAAGGGCATATTAAGAAGGATAAAGGTCCACTCCTTCTTATAAATAGCACCTCTATGAGGAAATCGGGAAATAAGGGTTCTAAGAAACGATTGAACCCCAAGAGTAGCATCAAAAAGAAAAAAGGAAAGAAAAACTCCGGATCAAGTACCTGTTTTCATTGCGGCAAAGCTGGCCACTGGAAAAGGAATTGCAAGAGTTTTCTTGCAAGTATGAAGACCGATGCAAGAGTTGCATCAAAAGGTATGTTTATGTTACATGCCAACTTGTCATTAAGTTCTTCAAATTCAAATTCATGGGTATTGGATACCGGCTGTGGTTTTCACATTTGCAAATCTTTGCATGGACTACAGAAAATTAAAATTTTGAAGAAAGGTGACTTCGAGCTGTATGGCGCTGGAGGAGAGTCCATCCAGACTGAAGCTGTTGGAACCTACAACTTGGAATTGCCTTCGGAAAAGCCCATACAATTAGAAGATTGTTATTATATGCCTAAAATTATTAGAAATGTAATTTCCATTCCTTTGTTGTTAAAGAAAGGTTTTGAAATTAATGAAAAGGGCAATGGTTGCTCTATTTATTTTTCTAATAAGCATCTTTGCAATGGCATTATGGAAAATGGTCTTCTAGTTTTATTACTTAATGACAATGTCTTTCATATTAATAAAAGCAATAAAAGAAAGAGAGAGGAAGTGAATAATACCCTCCTTTGGCATTGCCGACTTGGTCACATAAGTGAATCAAGAATCAACAAGTTATACAAAGAAGAGTTCTTTGATCCTTATGATTATGAATCATTAGGAACTTGTGAATCTTGTCTTATGGGAAAAATGACCAAGTCTCCATTCACTGGACATGGAGAAAGGGCAAGTGAGTTATTAGGACTTATACATACAGATGTATGTGGTCCTATGACAACTCCAGCTAGAGGTGGATACTCTTACTGTTGCCCAGAGATGGTCACCCAAGAGGGGGGGTGAATTGGGTGTTTTAAAACTTTTGTCTAATTAAAAAATAAAATACACAAATGTATGAGCTAAAGCTAAAGTAAAGCTATGAAGACAAACAATCGCAAACACAAGCTTTTATAGTGGTTCGGAGCCTCCACTGCTCCTACATCCACTCCCCAAAGCACCTTTGGGAATTTCCACTATAATCCACGATTACAGTACGGTAGTTTTGCGAGTTCACTACCCAACTCGTTGTTTTACACCGGGCTAACAACAAACCCTATAACCCCCAATTTCACTTAGGCTTGGGACGCCTTTCCCTTGTTCCAAGTCCCTTGACTGGAACAAGCACCACAATGAAAGGTTTTACAAAGGATTGAAAAGCTCTAAATAAGCAAATATGACAATGATAAACAATAGAACCCGGAAGAATCCTTTTGCCGTTGGAAGCGTGGGAAATGATGATTCTTCCGATGTGGATCGCGTAGGCTTGAGTATGAGCTTTGAATCCCGAGCGGAAGAGAGTGGTTGAGCTTGAAATCACTTGGGAAGAGTTGTTGAGAAGCACTTAAGAGGTCCCTTTTATAGCCCAAAAAGCAAATATAGCCGTTAGAGATAAAGTAAAAGAGATTTGAAATTCAAACCAAACCTGCAAAAGTTGTCAGTCGCGTCCCAGGCGCTCCGGAGACGTCTCCGCTTCAACACGAGACGTCTCGGCTGTATAAATTTACTTTTCACTTTGTTTGGGGTCGACTCGGCACTTTACGGGGACGACTCTGGAATTGTATTGTTTGAATCCTTGTTTTTCGGTTTTTCTGAGAGGGTCGTCTCTGTACTTTACGGGGACGTCTCGGCTTGTTTGCACTTTTTGCATGGGGACGACTCCGCTGCCTTGGGGACGACTCCGCTGTTATAACTCCGAAAAACATGTCTTCTGGAATTCTCTGAGAGAGTCGACTCCGCTCTTTCAGGGGACGTCTCCGCTGCCTTATCACCGAAAATGACATCCTCTGGAAAATGCTGAGAGAGCCGACTCCGCTACCTCGGGGACGACTGGGGAAGTCTGCTTTTTACTTGCGGGGACGACTCCACGTACGGTGGGGACGTCTCGCGCATATCTCTTGAAAACTGCCTTTCTGCCGCCACTGAGAGAGTCGACTCCGCTACTGAGAGAGTCGACTCCGCTATCGCGGGGACGACCTGGCAGGTGCCGGGGACGTCTCCAGACGTGCCAGTTCTTCCTGTTTGTGCCAGAGACGTCTCTGAGACAACCCGGAGACGTCTCGGCTGTCCCTGAACTTTTTCTTTCATCTCAAAAATTCTTCAATAAGTCCTTAAAAGATCATGGGAACTTGCCTAGACATTTCTTAACAATATTTTTAATAAAATACATGAAATCCTCAATTAAATTGTTAAGATAAATGGAATTATACTCTAGTGTTTTGTATTCATCAAAATCCATTAGGGGGTCAACACTTACTTCATCACATTCACTGATGATTTATCAAGGTTCGGATTTGTGTATCTTATGAAACATAAATACGAAGCCTTTGATAAGTTTAAAGAGTATCAAAGTATGGTTGAAAAACAAACTGGAAAATGTATTAAAATCCTTCGATCTGATCGAGGAGGTGAATACCTTTCTAGTGAATTTTTAAATCATCTTAAAGAAAAGGGCATTCTCTCTGAATGGACACCTCCGTATACGCCACAACTAAATGGTGTAGCTGAACGGAGGAATCATACTCTATTAGATATGGTAAGGTCCATGATGTGCTTTACAGATCTTCCTATTTCTTTCTGGGGTTATGCCTTAGAAACTGCTACATATGTGCTAAACAGGATACCTTCAAAATCTGTATCTAGTACTCCATATGAGATATGGAGAGGTAGAAAGCCCAATCTTAAATATTTTAAAATATGGGGCTGCCAAGCATATGTCAAAAGAAATTTTGGACATAAGCTAAGTGCTAGATCAGATAAATGTACATTTATAGGTTATTCCAAAGAAAGTATTGGATATCTCTTCTATCACCATACTGAACAAAAGGTATTTGTTAGTAGGCATGCCACTTTCTTAGAAAAAGAGTTTATCTTAGAAAAGGACAGTGAAAGAAGAATTGAACTTAATGAAGTTCAAGACCTACAAATAGAAACACAAGAAATTCTTCAACCAGATGTACCCATTGATGAAGTACAACCACAACACACATCTCCTCTCCAAAGGTCAGATAGAGTGCGAAATGCACCTAAGAGATATGGGTTTATCATTGAGAATGATGAAGCCCACATCGTCGAAAATGATGATCCTCTGACCTATTCGGAAGCTATCATGAGTAATGACTCTAACAAATGGTTAGAAGCTATGAAATCCGAAATAGACTCTATGTATACCAACCAAGTATGGACTTTGGTTGATGCACCAGAAGGTGTAAACCCTATAAGTTGCAAATGGGTCTATAAGAAGAAGATTGGAGCAGATGGCCAAGTAAAAACCTATAAGGCTAGATTGGTGGCAAAAGGTTTCAGGCAAAAGCAAAAAATTGACTATGATGAAACTTTTTCACCAGTTGCCATGCTTAAATCTATTCGGATTTTGCTTGTAATAGCTGCATACTATGATTATGAAATTTGGCAGATGGATGTCAAAACCGCCTTCCTTAATGGTTATCTTGAGGAAGAGGTTTACATGACACAGCCAGAAGGATTTGTCTCAAGTGGGAGAGCAAATCAAGTATGCAAGCTTAAGAGATCCATTTATGGATTAAAGCAAGCATCGAGGAGTTGGAACATCCGTTTTGATACAACAGTCAAAGAGTTTGGTTTTATCAAAAATGTGGATGAACCATGTGTGTACAAGAAGACTAGTGGGAGTGCCGTTGTCTTCTTAATATTGTATGTAGATGACATACTAATCATTGGAAATGATATTCCAATGTTACAATCGGTCAAGACTTGGCTATCAAAAAGCTTTTCCATGAAAGACTTGGGAGAAGCATCCTATATACTTGGTATAAAGATCTATAGGGATAGATCTAAAAGGATGTTAGGCTTGTCCCAATCTAAGTACATAGATCATGTGCTGAAAAGATTCAGCATGGAAGGAAGTAAAAGAGGTTACTTACCTATGAGTCATGGCATACGTCTCTCTAAGAAGATGTCTCCTAAGACATCTGAAGAGAGGAATAGAATGAATTCTATTCCCTATGCTTCGGCAGTAGGATCAATTATGTATGCTATGCTATGTACTAGGCCTGATGTTGCTTATGCCTTAGGCATAACAAGCAGATTCCAGGCTGATCCAGGAGAAAATCATTGGATAGCTGTGAAAAATATTCTTAAGTACTTAAGAAGGACTAAAGATATTTTTCTAATTTATGGAGGATCTGAGTTAAAACTAGAAGGATTTTCTGATTCTAGTTTTCAATCAGACCCAGATGATAGCAAGTCCACTTCAGGGTATGTCTTTACCCTAAATGGTGGTGCAGTGAGCTGGAAGAGTTCCAAGCAGCAAACTGTAGCCGACTCAACTACTGAGGCAGAATACATCGCTGTAAGTGAAGCCGCTAAGGAAGCTGTCTGGATGAAGAAGTTCATCGCTGAGTTGGGAGTAGTTACTGAGATTGCTGGACCAGTTCCAGTTTATTGTGACAACACTGGAGCTGTTGCTCAAGCAAAGGAACCAAGATCTCATCACAAATCCAAGCACATTCTAAGACGCTTCCACCTCGTTTGAGAGATCGTCGAGAGACAAGACATAGTCATTGAACGAGTAGACACAAAGAACAACTTAGCAGACCCGTTCACTAAAGCTCTACCACAACAGCAGTTCGATCGCCACCTCGATTGTATGGGGATGAAATATAAGGGCGATTGGCTTTAGTGCAAGTGGAAGATTGAAAGAGTAGATGCCCTACAAGCCAATCGCAATATGTATTGTGAAGGATTTTCTTTTGATTTTCTAAATCATGTACATGACATTTAATATAAATAAAGGCATTGTGTTTCATCATATGCTGTTGATTATATTTGTGATGAACCTCTTAGATTAAGACAGTGATTTTGAGGCTATGATGAGATCATACTAGTGAGACCTAAAATCTTAAAATTCTAATCTTAAATATTTTCAGTCATTGGTACATTGAGTCGAGGATCAATGTTTACCGGAAAGACTGGCACATCTTATGTATGCTCGATGCAGAGGGTGATTGATCTCACAATCACTTGTGTGGAGACACTAATACAAAGATGTGGGTGCTCATTAGAGAAATGAGTTCACTGAATTGACCTACAAAGAGAAATCTTATGAAGTCTTACTTACATGTCAAAAGATGATTCTCTTAGTGGGAGTTGTGCAACTGATCCTTTGACCTGAGATCACCATAGTATCTTGTGCACATAAATCCATATTTTGGTTTCCACTCATTCATGACAATAAGTTATGTACGAGGTCTTCTGGATATGGTGGAATGTGTACGAAGGTTATGAGTAGGTCAACAAGGAATTAATCACTTCTAGTAAGAGAAGATCGCATCCTATTTATTCTAATCATATGATAATTCAGAAAGTCTTTGATCAAAGCACAATGAAAATTAGAAAGAGTTTCTAATATTTCATTATTCGAATTATCATTAGAAGATTGAGAAATATATGAATATAAAATTGAGTTTGACATATATTCATACTCATATACATATTCGGGATGCAGTTTGATTAAAGGATTGAATTGCACGGTAACTTGCCACTGAAGGGTATTTTTGGTATTTCTACCAAATTCCATATTTTCCGGGTAGACATGACACGTTGCTAGACGTCAATCTTGTCTTATAGATTTGATCGAATTAAAGAGTTTAATTCGATCACCAATTAGAAAGGATTCTAATTGTTAAGTTTAGGTTCGCGCAGTTTGGACTTAAATCGATTAGAAGAGTTCTAATCAAGTTGGGTCAACTTGCACTCACACCTATTGCTGGCTAAGTATGGAACCCAATGGGTCACACACAAGAAAACTTATTAAGGGTCTAATTGGATTAGATCATGTTTGCAAGATAGACATCCTAGCAGGTGTTGCAAACCCTTAGCTCTTGATTCGAATTGGATTCGAATCTGATTCTTAATTGATCTAATTTGATTAGATCATCTTCTAATATGGGTTAGCCAAGAGTTGGCACCTAATTGGCTTGGTTTGAGTCTAATTGGATTAGATTTAATAAATCATTCAATCTAGACCGTTAGATCTTGATCTACCGTTGGATGAAGACATAATGGAGAGTTGGTTTAACCCAATTGGATTGGGTTAGAGGATGGCTATCATAATTGACCATTGGATCTTAATCCCACCATTGGATGAAGACATAATGGGTCAAGTAAATGGCGCCTTGCATTGGAGCCCTTGGATCATCATCATGAAAGATCAAGAGGTAAGGCATGATGGACATGTGATTAGCATGTGATGTTGACTTGGTCAAAATATGGCACCACATGAAAGGACATATCATTTGATACACCTCTTCACTTGATCTGCACCTCCTCTTATTTGATATGGCCCTTAGATGATGTCCTTTCATGAAAGGATGTGTGGATGGGATGCATCCTTTGGAGATGCATCCCTACACCTATTATAAATAGGCTAGCACTCCATGGGTTTCATCATTCCAACTCCACCCCACTCCTCTCTTCTTTCTTTCTTACATTAGTTTCTTTCTTTCTAGCATTGCTTCTAGTGTGTCCTAAGCCAAGACAAGGTGGTCTTCTTTAGGACAAAAAGATTAGAAGTGATTTTAGAAGGTTAAAGAAAAATAGAAAGAAAGGAAAGCAAGCCATTAGAGTTCTTTAAGAATTCTGCATTAAGGATCAAAGTCTTTGGAGCTTAAGACTTAAATCAAGTTTTCGTGTGGATCAACGTTGGAGGGTGAACACTTGGGCACCTAGTGAAAATTCTGCATATTGGATTAGCGTTAGAGGTATTCTTCTATTTCTGCATTTATATTATATTATTTGATTGCTTCCATTAAGGTGATCTTGGCTTATAAGGGTTTTATGTTAAGAAACTTTATCAAGAAATTTTTAAAATTCCTAACTTCCGCTGCGCATTATAACATGCTAAAACCCTTCAGTATGGACATTGGTTGACCCACCTGAAGGAATCAAACCCATTGGGTGTAAATGGATTTTCAAGAGGAAGAGAGGCGCAGACGGAAATGTGGAAACCTACAAAGCCCGTCTGGTTGCCAAGAGATTTCGCTAACGTTATGGCATAGATATGACAAGACGTTTTCTCCTGTGGCAATGCTGAAATCCATTCGGATCATGCTTGCGATAGCTGCACATCTGGACTTAGAGATTTGGCAGATGGATGTTAAAACCGCTTTTCTGAATGGAGATTTAGAGGAGCAGGTGTATATGATACAGCCTGAAGGTTTTATTTCTGCAGATAAATCTAAGGTATGCAAGCTTCAGAAGTCCTTATACGGACTGAAGCAGGCTTCTCGGAATTGGAACATACGCTTTGATACGGTGATCAAGACGTATGGCTTCGTTAGGAACGGAGAGGAACCTTGCATATATAAGTGGGTAAATAGTTCAGTAGTGATGTTTCTTGTACTGTATGTGGATGATATTCTTTTAATAGGGAATGACATTCCTGCACTACAGGGAATAAAGATCTGGCTGTCATCACAGTTCTCCATGAAAGATCTGGGAGATGCATCCTACATCCTAGGGATGAAAATCTATAGGGATAGGTCTAAAAGGTTGCTTGGGTTATCCCAGTCCACGTACATAAAGACTGTGCTGAAATGATTCAGCATGGAAAATTCCAAGAAAGGCTATCTTCCGATAGGTCATGGAATCACTCTTTCTAAAGGAGATTGCCCGACAACTCCCCAAGAAAGAGAGTGTATGAGTAGAATTCCATATGCCTCTGCTGTGGGATCTATTATGTATGCTATGACATGTACTAGACCAGATGTGGCGTATTCACTAGGAGTAGTGAGTAGGTACCAATCTGACCCAGGAGAGAGCCACTGGAAAGTTGTAAAGACTATCCTCAAGTATTTGAGAAATACTAAGGATAAGTGGCTTGTTTATGGAGATACTGAGTTGAGACTTGTCGGTT
This sequence comes from Phoenix dactylifera, assembly GCF_009389715.1. Classification (NCBI taxonomy): domain Eukaryota; kingdom Viridiplantae; phylum Streptophyta; class Magnoliopsida; order Arecales; family Arecaceae; genus Phoenix; species Phoenix dactylifera. The sequence continues at coordinate 26,443 of NW_024068214.1, forward strand.
ATACCGATTCAAGTTTTCAATCAGACCGAGATGATAGCAAGTCTGTGTCTGGTTATGTGTTTACCCTGTTAGGTGGGGCCGTGTGCTGGAAAAGTTCCAAGCAGCATACCGTGGCAGACTCTGTATGCGAGGCTGAATACATTGCTGCATCTGATGCCGCCAAAGAAGCTGTCTGGTTACGAAAGTTTATTGCTGAGCTCGGAGTTGCACCCTCCGCTGATGGACCAGTCCCACTATACTGTGATAGCACCGGGGCCATCGCTCAAGCTAAAGAACCAAAGGCACACCAACGCACCAAGCACATTCTGCGCCGGTATCACCTTGTTCGTGAGATAGTAGAACGAGGTGACGTTGATCTTCAAAAGATTGACGGGAAGGATAACTTAGCCGACCCCTTCACTAAGGCCCTCAGTGTAAAGGAGTTTGACCATCATTACTTGAAGATGGGTATACGATACTGTACTGATTGGCCTTAGGTCAAGTGGGAGTTGTTGGGAATTATGTCCTAAATCCAATCAATTGTTGATTGTAAATGTATTTGAATCAATTATAAATAACATGGTATTTATTCATCACCAGAACATCTTCACAAACTCCGATGTGATGAAGTCCTTAGGACTGCTTTGTGTAATGAAATATGATTTTGTCACACAGGTCCTTCAAAGTTCATGACCGTATGATATACTATTAATAGGATGATAGTATTATCGGGCGTAGGTCATTGTGTATCATATTTGTTGGTTGTCTTCCAAACCAAAGAGTATAGAGATACTAGTATGGTATACAGGTGAATGGTAGTGTACGTTCACTGAACGTGACCAATTGACGGACTCTCTCTTGTCAAGAGTTGTTCCGAGTGGATATGGGTATATGTATCCTTTAGACCTAAGATTGCAATCGGTGGCTTGCAAGCAACTCACTGTACTTTGGTGCCGGACTACCTGGATTTCTAATCCAGCGACGGAAGGTTTCTGGGTCCAGTCAAGTACTTGTGGTAGTCAGTTGCAAATCAAGATGGGATTGACCTCCCTTAGGAATAAGGGTGAATGCCTTGTGTTTTCAATTAAGTAGTACCCTGGCCAGGGAAAGTCAAATCTCTATCACTTGACTTATTAAATTGAAACATATTTCCGGATGGATCGTTTTAGGGTAGACAGACTCTGAACCCACCCTGGGCATTTTCTGGTTAAGAGGATGAATTATGCGGTAACCATGGTCCATAGGTTCTAGAATGTTGCTTTGCATCTACTCGGCCTATCCGGTCGTCGGGTCCCATTGCTAGATAGTTACTTCGATTAGTGCAGGAAGTGTTCTTGTACTACCGGTGGTGCAAAAATAAAATTGTTCTCCCAAGTGCAGGAGAATCGCACAAGTAGTAAATTCTCGGGAATCCGAGGTCGAATCCTCAGGGAACGAACTATAGATTATTAGCGTAATTTTTAGATGTAATTTTCAGTTGAATAAATTTGTGGATTAAAATGATGCTTTGATTTTCAGAAATTAAATGCAAAGAATAATAAACAAAATTCAATGAAATAAAGATGGTAGGGATCTGGAATCTCCCTTGATGATATTGCATCCAAGGAATAAACTCTATGGTTCTTGATTAAAGATTAAATGTAGGATAGATCTAATCATGGTATATGTTTCATGAATATATGAACTCAATTTCTAAGCATCCGTCGTGCTTTCTACATCTACGACGAATCAAATACTAAAGCAATCCATATATCAATAATCATAATCCATTAAAGATCTATCTATGAAATAACTACACATGAATCAAGAACATATCAATAAATATAAACCATTGAAAGCAAAAGTTTATAGTTTACTTCAAAGAGCAATACATCAAAGGTTCCTCCATCTCCCTCCCTAAGAAATCAGCCCTCCATTAACATAAAAGAAAACTCTTTTTTTTTTCTTTTCTTTTTTTTTTTGGAAACAAGGGCTCCCCTGTTTCCCTAATAGGGGCTCCCCTGTTTCCCTCTCTTCTTTTCTCTCATGACAGGGGGAGCTCCTCTGGTTTTTTTTTTTTTGAAATGGGGACTGCCTTGTTTCACCGAATGAGGATAGAATAAATAATCGCCAACTTCCCAGCCGAGAGGGATATCAAGCTCGCCTTCGATCCACTCCTCGCACGCGATGGAGATCAACGGATGGATGCTAATCCGGAAGAAAAGGATGGACGCGGACGATGCCTTGCTGATGCTGAAATCACGGGATGTCGGGATCTTCGGACGCGGATGTGGTTGGACGTGGCTGTGGCGGATGGGTGCGAGGAGGATCGTTAGGAAGCACGGACGCTGGGAGAAGCTGGAATTTTGGTTGCTGTGAAGCTTGGGATGCGAACGGATGAACTCAGATGCGAAAGAAGCGGACGGAAGCTGGATCTTTGCTGGGATGAGGTGTGCGCTTGTGAGGAGGATGAACCATGGACGGCTGGCTTGCAGACGCGGGGAGAGGCTGGATCGCGGTGGATTTTGCACGCGGACGTGGCATGCTGGGATTCTGTGAACGTGGAAGCTTGGGAGGAAGGAAATCCGAGACGCGTGGGATGCGAAGATGCTCGGGATGGTTGCGGACGCTGGGTCACGAACGTGGATGAAATGCTTCATGGGATGCTGACCGGCTGGGCTTGAACGCTTGGGATTGGTTGGAACTCGGGTGCAAGATAGCTTCACAAGCGGAGAAGACGGACTGCTGGTGCTTAGGCTAAGATGCAGAAGAAGCTGGGTCGCACGAGATGCTGGGAAGGGAAAATGAAGCTGCGACGAAGTGGACCGCTGAACTTGACCTCTGTGGAGTGATTGATTAAAACCCTATTTGATTTTGATGAGCTCAAAGCATTAGAGTATATATGTTGTTTACTAATGAATTCAATTGAGTGTTTCAGTGAAAATCTTGTCTAAGTGTCTCAAGACTTGGTTCATAATATTTTGGATAAGTTAAGAAGTCAGTTTGAACCAAAGTCTGAGACTCGAGTCGACTCCAGAGTATTACGAGTCGACTCCAAGCATATCAGGATCACTGGCATGGGCTCGAGTCGACTCCTGACCATTACGAGTCGACTCCAACTGAGAACAGACAGACAAACAGAAAGCATCAACTCAAAATCTGTCAGCGAGTCGACTCCTGAAGTGCGCGAGTCGACTCCGATGTTTACCGAGTCGACTCCGGAGAAGTATGAGTCGACTCCAAGGAGTCACAGGCAGAAAAGTTAGAGAGCGGTTTTCGACCCTGAGATTCGAGTCGACTCCTGTGGAACGCGAGTCGACTCCGATGGTTGGCAGGTCGACTCCAAAGGTAGTGAGAGTCGACTCTCAGAGGAACACAAGGAAAAAGTCAGAGAGCAGTTTTCGGACTCTGAGATTCGAGTCGACTCCCGCATTGCACGAGTCGACTCCGAGACACCGCGACCCCAAAGAAGACAGAAGACCAATTTGCTGTCTCTGAGATTCGAGTCGACTCCCAGACAGCTCGAGTCGACTCCAAGGCAGCGCTTCACCAAAAACACAGAAGACTAAGTTTCGGAAACTGAGAGCCGAGTCGACTCCGGAACAGTTTGAGTCGACTCCAAAACTGGACGAGCCAAAAGACAGTAGATCGAGAGTTCGGGCTCTGAGCGCCGAGTCGACTCCCAGGATTGTCGAGTCGACTCGAGTGGACCAAGTTCAAAAATAGATCCACGGACTTCATGGGATGAGCCGACTCCGAAAATGCCAAGTCAGCTCCAGAAGTTGGCGAGTCGACTCCGGGTCAAGTCGAGTCGACTCCCAGTCGAAGAGGCGACTTTAATTCAAATCCGGAACAGTTGCCGAGTCGACTCCAGAAAAGCATGAGTCGACTCCCGCTACAGCCGAGTCGACTCCTGATCGCGCGAGTCGACTCCAACCCACCAACGGACATATTGTCAGGCTGTGCAGAGTGTGCAGAACGGGCAGAAAAAGGTCTCTAACGGCTAGTTTTCGTGGGGGTGGCTTAAATAGCCACAGAGGACTGTAGCAAGGTAGAGAACAACTATTCCACTCAAAGTAATCAAGCTTTCACTCACTGCAACCTGGTTTTCAACGGAAAAGAGGGAAGAGCAACATTAACTGCATCCACCTACTTCTTCCCAACATTGAAAGAGATCTCCTCCTGCATTCAAGTCGATCAGACATTCAAGAGGAGACCCGAAGTTCAAGAAGCCCTACTCTACTCCAACTCTAATGTGTTTGAGGGCTTCTAACTTCTCTTTTGTTTATATTGTTATTTATCTGCTTTTGAGAAGCTCTGTTTTTCTGTTACTCCTTTTTACTTCCATCTTGTCTTTGCTTGGTTCAATCGGGAGATTGAATCAAGGGTATTGAGGTTGGTTGGTGAGCCGAGTGTAAAACCAACGTGTAAGGGTTCGATTGTGATCCCGGAAAAACAATCGGGTTGGTTCTAGTCGGTGAGCCTGGGAAAACCGACCGAGTTGGTTGTGAGCTCGTAAAACAACAAGTTTGGTTGTGAGCTTGGAAAACAACCGGCTGTAATCCAAGGGGTTATAGTGAATTCCCAAGTGAGACTTGGGGAGCGGACGTAGGAGCAAGGGTTAGCTCCGAACCACTATAAAACATTGTGTTTGTGATTGTTTGTCTCTCTCTATCTCTCGCATTTCATTCACCGCACATAGAAACTAATTAATCATCTCGCAAAAGCATTAATTAGTTATCCACAAAAGTTTTAATAGCCAAATTATTTTAAAACCCAATTCATCCCCCCTCTTGGGTTGTCTATCTGGGCAACAAGTGGTATCAGAGCCTAAACTCTTCTACCCTAAGAGTCAAAGATCAAAATGACAACCCCATTTGGATCTTCCCACATTGAGGGTCAGTCCACCCAAAGACCCCCATTCTTTAATGGATCTGACTACTCATATTGGAAGGCTAGGATGAGAATATTCATCCAAGCCCAAGACTATGAGATGTGGACCATTGTAGCAAATGGGCCATACATCCCATCCATTTATGTAGAGGGGGTCACTGTACCCAAACTCGAAAAGGATTGGGATGAACACGACATGAGAAAGGCACAACTCAATTCTAAAGCAATGAATGTGCTTTACTGTGCACTAGATAGGAATGAATTCAATAGAGTCTCTACTTGCAATTCTGCAAAAGAGATTTGGGATAGACTTGAAGTGACCCATGAGGGCACGAATCAAGTCAAAGAATCCAAAATAAATATATTGGTTCATAAGTATGAACTATTTAAAATGGATTCTAATGAAACAATCACTTGCATGTTCACTAGATTCACTGACATTGTCAATGGCCTAAAAAGCCTTGGCAAAAACTATACTAACAGTGAGCTTGTCAGGAAGATTCTTCGATGTCTACCAAGGTCATGGGAAGCCAAGGTGACGGCAATCCAAGAAGCTAAGGACTTGAACAAGCTTCCACTTGAAGAGCTCCTTGGATCCCTAATGACTCACGAGCTAACCATGAAGCAACACAGCGAAGAAGAGTCCTCACATAAGAAAAAGGTAATAGCTCTTAAATCCACATCATCTAACAAAGATTTGTCTTGCAGTAGCAGCAGTGAAGAAGAAGATCATGAGGGAGATGATGATGAGGTTCTTCTTGTGCGCAAGTTCAGAAAATTCATCAACCACAAGAAGTCCTATCATCAAAGGAGAGGCCCCTCAAATTTCTATCGCAAGGATAAAGGTAAGGAAAGGGAAAATGAGGGGATTGGATGCTATGAGTGCAAGAAGCCGGGACACATCAGAGCTGAGTGTCCCTTACTTAAGAAGGGCAGCAAGTACAAGAAGAAGAAAGCCCTTGTCACCACCTTATCGGACTCCGACGCATCATCTTCATCATCGGATGAGGAACAAGAAGAAAAGGCCAATTTCTGCTTCATGGCCAACGAAAATGAGGTAACATCCGAAACGCATCTAGATTTTACTTTTGATGAACTTTATGATGCATTTAATGAACTAATGATTGAATATAAGGCTATAAACATTAAGAATAAAGAGCTAAAACTAGCTAATCAAACTTACATACATAAATATGATAAACTAGTTAAGGATAAGGACTGTATCACCAAAGAAAATCTAGAACTTAAGACAAGCAACCAACTCTTAATTAAAAAAACTAACACCTTAAGTAAAGATAATGAAAAACTAACTAAGGAAATTTCAGAACTTAAAAACAATAAACAAATCTTAAACGAAAATCCCATAAAAGACTTGAATACTCTAAAAACGAAAAAACAAACTCTAACTAAAGAACTTGGAAAATACAAACCTTTGGTTGAGAAATTTACTTATAGTTCTGAAAAATTAAATATGATACTTAATAGTCAACGTGCAGTATTCAATAGAGCAGGTTTAGGATATAAACCTAAAAATAAGCAAAAACTTCTTAGTAACTTCTTTGTTAAAGCAGGAGAAAGTAAAACTAAAAAAATAACCTGTTTTTGTTGTGGAAAATTAGGACATAAGGCAAATATGTGTAATTATAGAAAAGGAAAATCAAAAGGAAAAATTAAAAGGGTATGGGTTCCAAAAGGAACCAACATGACTAACCATGAAGGACCCAAGAAAACTTGGATACCTAAGATTACATGATTTGCTTGTGTAGGAGTGTCTTGCAGCCAAGGTCAACAAAAATTGCTGGTACTTGGATAGTGGCTGCTCAAGACACATGACGGGTGACAAGGATCAATTCTTCACCCTTGAAGCTAAGAAGGAAGGTGCTGTGACTTTTGGAGACAATAACCAAGGTCACATCATTGGTATAGGTAAAGTTCAAATTACCCCTTCTACTTTTATTGATAATGTTCGATATGTTGATGGTCTTAAGCATAATTTATTAAGCATTAGTCAATTATGTGATAGAGGCTATAATGTTATGTTTAAACCATCACTATGCATCATAACAAACCCAAATGATAATAGTTTAGTTTTTAAAGGAATAAGACGTGGGAATGTGTATGTTGTAGATCTTGAGGATCTTGCCAAAGACAACCCATGCTTAGTTGTTAATGAAACTAAGGATAATGATGCTAGTTGGTTATGGCACCGTAAGTTAGGTCATGTAAGCATGGACACAATATCTAAACTAGTTAAAAGAGATTCTGTGATAGGTTTGCCAAAACTAAGATTTGAAAAGAATAAAATATGTGAAGCTTGTCAATATGGCAAACAATCTAGAAACTCCTTTAAATCCATAAAATGTGTCTCTACCTCTAGACCTCTAGAATTATTACACATGGACCTATTCGGACCAACTAGAACAACAAGCCTAGGTGGAAATAAATATGGTCTAGTCATTGTAGATGATTATTCTAGATACACTTGGGTTATGTTCTTAGCACATAAAGATCAAGCTTTTTCAGTATTTAAAAAGTTTCATAAGGAAGTAACCAATGCTAGAGATACTACAGTAATAGCTATTAGAAGTGACCATGGTACCGAATTTGAAAATCATTTATTTGATGAGTTTTGTAGTAAAAAGGGAATAACTCACAATTTTTCTGCACCTAGGACACCACAACAAAATGGAGTTGTGGAGAGGAAAAATAGAACTCTAGAGGAAATGGCTAGAACTATGTTATGTGAAAGTAACCTCCCTAAATACTTTTGGGGAGAAGCCATTAATACTTCTTGTCATATATTAAATAGAGTTTTATTGAGACCCAATATAAAGAAAACACCTTATGAACTTTGGAAAAACAGAAAACCAAAGGTAAACTACTTTCATGTTTTTGGATGTAGGTGTTTTGTTCATAATAATGGGAAAGATAATCTAGGAAAATTTGACTCAAAATCTGATGAGGCTATATTCTTGGGGTACTCTACAACTAGCAAAGCCTATAGAGTCTTTAATAAAAGAACCCTAGTTATAGAAGAATCTATACATGTTGTATTTGATGATTCTAGTGACATCTCTTCTAGCAAGAGAGTTAATTTTGATGATGATGCTGAAATTCTTGAAGAAAAGATAGATGAGATGACATTACAAGATGATAATCAAAAATTAATTGAAGGTGCATCATGAAGCCAAGAGGCTATTGTGGATCATGGACTAACTAAAGCTTGGAGGTATGCTCACGGGCATCCTAAGGAATTAATTCTAGATGATCCATCTCAACCTATTAGGACTAGGGCATCCCTTAGGAACGTAAATAATCATCTAGCCTTTGTTTCTCATTTTGAGCCCAAACACATAGAAGAAGCTGAGAAAGATGTAAATTAGATAAATGCAATGCAAGAAGAATTAAACCAATTTACTAGAAACAAAGTATGGAATCTAGTTGAAAGACCTACTGAATATTCAATTATAGGTACCAAAGGGATTTATAAAAATAAACTTGATGAAAATGGTACTGTAATAAGGAATAAGGCTAGATTAGTAGCCAAGGGTTATAATCAAGAAGAAGGTATAGATTTTGATGAAACCTTTGCTCCGGTAGCTAGACTTGAAGCAATTAGACTTTTACTAGCTTTTGCATGCTCTAAGGACTTTAAGTTATTTCAAATGGATGTAAAAAGTGCATTTTTAAATGGGTATATTAATGAGGAGGTATATGTAGAACAACCTCCTGGTTTTGAAAATCATCAATACCCTAATCATGTTTATAAATTGAACAAAGCACTTTATGGTTTAAAACAAGCACCTAGAGCATGGTATGAGAGGCTTAGCAAATTCCTATTAGAACATGAGTTCTCTAGGGGTAATATAGATACTACATTGTTTCTAAAGAAGAAAAACAAAGATATGTTGTTAGTACAGATTTATGTTGATGATATTATTTTCGGTGCTACTAACAATCGTCTCTGCGAAGAATTTGCTAACTTGATGCAGAGTGAATTTGAGATGAGCATGATGGGAGAGCTGAATTACTTCCTTGGACTTCAAATCAAACAATCTAAAGGAGGCATCTTCATCAATCAAGCCAAATACATCAAGGAGATGCTCAAGAAGTTTGATATGGAGGGAAACAAATCAATCAGCACCCCCATGAGCTCATCATGCAAATTAGACCAAGATGAATCAGGTAAATCTGTAGATCAGAAACTATATAGAGGTATGATAGGATCTTTATTGTATCTTACTGCAAGTAGACCTGATATCATGTTTAGTGTTTGCATGTGTGCTAGATATCAGGCTAATCCTAAGGAATCACATCTAATTGCAGTAAAGAGAATCTTTAAATACCTAATAGGAACAAAGAATATAGGGTTATGGTATTCTAAAGAATCTAGCCTGAACTTAATAGGATATACAGATTCAGACTTTGCTGGATGTAAACTTGATAGAAAAAGCACCAGCGGGTCATGTCAATTCCTAGGAGAAAACTTAATATCATGGTTTAGCAAGAAACAAAACTCGGTTGCATTATCTACTGCTGAAGCTGAATATGTTGCAGCCAGGAGTTGTTGTGCTCAAATCTTATGGATCAAACAACAATTAGAAGATTATGGCATTAAACAAGATAAAATATCCATTAATTGTGATAATACAAGTGCCATTAATCTAACTAAAAATCCAATTCAGCATTCAAGAACTAAACATATTGAGATAAGACATCACTTCATAAGAGATCATGTACTGAATGGTGATGTGACACTCCAATTTGTTTGTACTGATGATCAATTAGCTGACATTTTTACAAAACCCCTAAGTGAAGAGAGATTTAGTGTGCTTAGGAGGGGTTAGGAGTGATTGATCCATCCTAGTGGTAGTTTCCACTAGATTCATTGATTTTGATGATTAGATTGTGGTTAAAATAGAGTTTCTTTTCAATGATCATCAAATCAGATCATAATTTAGTGATTTTCCCTCATTCGGCACGAACATAGCATGATTTTTAGGTGCGTGCCAAAGTTCGAGACGACTCGAGTAAGTTTCAGAGTCGGCTCGTAAGGGGGAGTCGACTCGCGCTTAGTCGGGAGTCGACTCGAGGTCGATGGCAGCAGAGGTGGAGTCGACTCGCATACAGTCGGAAGTCGACTCGCGCATAAGGAGAGTCGGGGTCAATAGGCGCATAAGGAGAGTCGACTCGCGCATACTTTGGAGTCGACTCGAGGTCGAGTCGACTCGCGACTCAGAGGAGTCGACTCGCAGTCGGGATCCGACTTTTTAACCCTAGCTCCATCGTTTTCAAAACATTTCTATTCTCCGCCGCCACTGTTCACAAGCCCTAGAGCTGACTCCTAGGTCGTCCCCGGTCGTCCCCAAGCTTTTTCCGTCGACTTTTCACCGTCCATTAGGGCTTTTCCTCCCATTCTAGGTCGCTATGCCTCGTAAAGCCGTCGTCCGGAAGAGGCCCCAACCCGAGGCCGGTCCCGAGAGGCGCTCCAAGGCTCGGCACGATCCCGCGAGGTTACAACCTCCGGCTCGTTCCCCGCCGAGGGCGGTTCCCGCGAGGCCGTGCGCCGGGAAGGCGGTCTCCACCGGGAGATACGTCGATTTCGACTCTCTCTCCCGGGAGGGCTTCACCATAGGTGAGAGATTGCGTGTCCAGGGCTTAGAGTATTTCCTTACATTAGATCTCCCCACTTACCCTGGATTAGTTAGAGAGTTCTACGGTACCGTCCATCGGGGAGATGGGGGTATCGAGGGCACGGTAGCCGGTGTCCCTCTATTCGTTACGGAGGATCTTATTGCCCACATCCTCCACCTTCCACAAGTAGGGGTGGCTCCCACACACCCCGAGGACAGGACTGAGGCCCTTACGGCCATACTAGGATATCCTCCTCAGTCTTCTTTAGACGAGGTATCCGCTAGCTCACTTCCTGTTGAGGTGCAGATCCTCCTGAGTATTTTGTCTAGGTCCATTTTCCCGAAGACTGGCCGCTTCGATTTTGTGTCTGAGAGGGACCTCGCCCTTATGTTTTATATTCTTTAGGACACCCCAATCAACTTCCCCAAACTCATTTATAGATATCTGTGTGAGCCCCTAGATAGACCTAGGCTCACCCTCCCCAATGGTATGATGTTCACTCTATTGTTTAGGGAGTACGAGATTCCCATTCCTGAGGGGGAACCCTCTAAGGCGTTGCGATGGACTGATCGCATGCGTCCGGGGACCCTACACAGGATGGGGTTTCGGAAGGTAGAGGGAACATGGGTTAGGAAGTCATCCACCTCCACACATACCTCCAGACACTCTCCTAGCCCTGAGCCAGATTCTGACTATCCTGACTTTCCCTCCACTTCTGCTCCTACCACCTCAGCCGGACCTTCCTCCTCAGCTCCACCACCTATGGAGGTCCGGATCGCTCCTGAGCAGCTCCTGGAGTTGCGGCAGGAGATTGTTAGAGACCTGCGAGATGAGCTACTTCGGGAGCTCCGAGGTTCAGTGCCAGCTCCCACTCCTGCACCCACATCTTCTGAGTTGGTCCCTTCCTTGACAGCCGTGACTGACATGACGGCCCATGTACGGGAAGAGATCTACAACGTGAGGAGTTTGATTCAGGCTCAGTTCTCCAGTATGAGTGAGGTCACGGGCATCACTCGGAAGATGCGCGATGACATCCGGAAGGACATGAGCACCACTACCCAGGGGGCCGAGCGCTTGTCGAATGTGCTCATCGACAAGCTGGACGCACTGCAGAAGTCGGTCCTCGAGCTCGATACGACACAGAGCAGGGCCATTCAGGTCGTTATCCGACAGCTCGAGAACGTCACCAATGCGGTCCAAGCACTGGTTGAGCGCATGCCTCGGGGAGCCACATCCTCGAGAGGAGGAGATACATCCTCGAGAGGGGGAGCCACATCCTCGAGAGGAGGAGCTACATCCTCGAGGAGACCGTAGCTGCTTTTGTGTTTTATTTTGACATGTACTGTTTTGCTTTACTTATTGTATTCTCAAATGTATTCACATACACATCAATACAATGAGTAGACATCTTATCTTCATTTCTGTGCAATTTGATCTATGATTGATTGTGTGTTCTGCTTACCTCCTTTTTTTGATACGATGACAAAAAGGGGGAGAAATATTGAATAGATATGTAAATGGAATCAACATAAAAGAAATCAAAATGAGAATTAAAAATTAAAACATAATTTGTTCTTAGTGGATTTGGTACCTCGAGGCTCATTATCTCTCTTTTGGGGCTCCTAATGGTGTAATCTCCAGAATCTATTCAAGGGATATTCGGAGATTAGCTGAATCCAACTCAAGAACAAATTGACAGATTTTCCCTCTAAATACCAAAATTTAAAATTCAAAAACTTCAATATACTAAAAGAAAATTCAGAGAATCAAAACATAGTAGAATGCATATGTTGAGGCGGAGAATCTGAATTTTTAAGAAAGCCAAATCATTAAATATATATAAGCCAAACAATTGATTGCATGATATGAAGGCTTATATAATTCCAAATGAAAGGGGGAGCTTTAACTCAAAAATTTATTGTTTCACACCTTTCAAGCTTGGATATATTAAATTACCAGACATATGAATTCATTTATGGATTTTATTTTCTTGTTTATTGAGCAATTCACTTTACATATACTCAAAGTTTTGTCATCATCAAAAAGGGGGAGATTGTGGAGTGATTGATTAAAACCCTATTTGATTTTGATGAGCTCAAAGCATTAGAGTATATATGTTGTTTACTAATGAATTCAATTGAGTGTTTCAGTGAAAATCTTGTCTAAGTGTCTCAAGACTTGGTTCATAATATTTTGGATAAGTTAAGAAGTCAGTTTGAACCAAAGTCTGAGACTCGAGTCGACTCCAGAGTATTACGAGTCGACTCCAAGCGTATCAGGATCACTGGCACGGGCTCGAGTCGACTCCTGACCATTACGAGTCGACTCCAACTGAGAACAGACAGACAAACAGAAAGCATCAACTCAAAATCTGTCAGCGAGTCAACTCCTGAAGTGCGCGAGTCGACTCCGATGTTTACCGAGTCGACTCCGGAGAAGTATGAGTCGACTCCAAGGAGTCACAGGCAGAAAAGTCAGAGAGCGGTTTTCGACCCTGAGATTCGAGTCGACTCCTGTGGAACGCGAGTCGACTCCGATGGTTGGCAGGTCGACTCCAAAGGTAGTGAGAGTCGACTCTCAGAGGAACACAGGAAAAAGTCAGAGAGCAGTTTTCGGACTCTGAGATTCGAGTCGACTCCCGCATTGCACAAGTCGACTCCGAGACACCGCGACCCCAAAGAAGACAGAAGACCAATTTGCTGTCTCTGAGATTCGAGTCGACTCCCAGACAGCTCGAGTCGACTCCAAGGCAGCGCTTCACCAAAAACACAGAAGACTAAGTTTCGGAAACTGAGAGCCGAGTCGACTCCGGAACAGTTCGAGTCGACTCCAAGACTGGACGAGCCAAAAGACAGTAGATCGAGAGTTCGGGCTCTGAGCGCCGAGTCGACTCCCAGGATTGTCGAGTCGACTCGAGTGGACCAAGTTCAAAAATAGATCCACGGACTTCATGGGATGAGCCGACTCCGAAAATGCCAAGTCAGCTCCAGAAGTTGGCGAGTCGACTCCGGGTCAAGTCGAGTCGACTCCCAGTCGAAGAGGCGACTTTAATTCAAATCCGGAACAGTTGCCGAGTCGACTCCAGAAAAGCATGAGTCGACTCCCGCTACAGCCGAGTCGACTTCTGATCGCGCGAGTCGACTCCAACCCACCAACGGACATATTGTCAGGCTGTGCAGAGTGTGCAGAACGGGCAGAAAAAGGTCTCTAACGGCTAGTTTCCGTGGGGGGTGGCTTAAATAGCCACAGAGGACTGTAGCAAGGTAGAGAACAACTATTCCACTCAAAGTAATCAAGCTTTCACTCTCTGCAACCTGGTTTTCAACGGAAAAGAGGGAAGAGCAACATTAACTGCATCCACCTACTTCTTCCCAACATTGAAAGAGATCTCCTCCTGCATTCAAGTTGATCAGACATTCAAGAGGAGACCCGAAGTTCAAGAAGCCCTACTCTACTCCAACTCTAACGTGTTTGAGGGCTTCTAACTTCTCTTTTGTTTATATTGTTATTTATCTGCTTTTGAGAAGCTCTGTTTTTCTGTTACTCCTTTTTACTTCCATCTTGTCTTTGCTTGGTTCAATCGGGGGATTGAATCAAGGGTATTGAGGTTGGTTGGTGAGCCGAGTGTAAAACCAACGTGTAAGGGTTCGATTGTGATCCCGGAAAAACAATCGGGTTGGTTCTAGTCGGTGAGCCTGGGAAAACCGACCGAGTTCGTTGTGAGCTCGTAAAACAACAAGTTTGGTTGTGAGCTTGGAAAACAACCGGCTGTAATCCAAGGGGTTATAGTGAATTCCCAAGTGAGACTTGGGGAGTGGACGTAGGAGCAAGGGTTAGCTCCGAACCACTATAAAACATTGTGTTTGTGATTGTTTGTCTCTCTCTATCTCTCGCATTTCATTCACCGCACATAGAAACTAATTAATCATCTCGCAAAAGCATTAATTAGTTATCCACAAAAGTTTTAATAGCCAAATTATTTTAAAACCCAATTCACCCCCCCTCTTGGGTTGTCTATGTTAGGGTTTTCCAGTGCCCTAGGGCGCAGCGGAAGATACGGGATTATAAAATTTTCTTATAAAACCCATTATATGAAACCCTAATAAGCCAAGATCGCCTTAATAGTATAACCAAATAATGTAGAAAATATAATCTTGGTATAGAAGAATACCTATCACGCTATATCCAATATATCTGAAGATGTCCTAAGGTGCCCAAATGTTCACCCTCCGATGTTGATCCACACAGGAATGGGTTCAAGACTCTAGCTCCACCAAAACTTGATTCTAATTGTTCAATCCTTCCAAAGGATTTAATTGGCTGATTTTTCTTCACTTCCTTCTTCCTTTCTACCTCTAAAACATTCACTAGCCTTTTTGTCCTAAAGAAGACCCTCTTGTCTTGGGTTAGGACAAAAAAGAGACTTGTAAGAAAGAAGGGATAAGGGAGAGAGAAGGAAAAGCTTTTTCTTGGATGATCTTTAGAACCCCAAGGCACCTCCTTATTTATAAGAGATGGAGGGATGCATCACAAAGGGATGCATCCCATCCACACACCTCATCATGATGAGGCATGTGCCAAGAGATGCATCCCATCATGATGGGGTGCTAAGGAGAAGGGTGTATCAACTTCTTTCTCACATCTCCCTCTTAAATCCTGATGATCCAAGGGCCCAAATGCAGTGAACCAAAGCCAATGGTCTAGATCTAGGTGCCATCTAATGGTCCAGATCAAGACATCATCATCCAGGGTGCCATCCAATGGTCCAGAAGTAAGATGCCATCACCGATGGTCCAGATTCAGGCGCTGAGCAACGGTCCAGATCTTTCATCCAGAGAGCCATCCAGTGGTCCAGATTCAGGCGCTGAGCAACGGTCCAGATCTTTCATCCAGAGAGCCATCCAGTGGTCCAGATTCAGGCGCTAATCAGTGGACCAGATCCTTCATCCAGGAAGCCATCCAATGGTCCAGATGAAAGCGCCAACCAGTGGACCAGATCCTTCATCCAGAAAGCGATCCAATGGTCCAGAAGTGAAGGCCCTATCAAACCCAATCCAATTGGGTTTAACCAACTTAAAGAAAACATTAAACCTAATCAAATCAGGTCTAATTAAAGCCAAATGGGTTTCAACTCTTGCCTAACCCATATTAGGTCATGATCTAATCATATTAGATCAACCAAATCTAAGAATCATATTCGAATTTAATTTGAATCAGGAGCTAGGGTTTGCAACACGTGCTAGCATGTTCATCTTGCAAACATGATCTAATCCAATTAGACCCTTGATCAATTCCCTTGTGTGTGACCCATTGGGTTCCTTATCTTAGCCAGCAGTAGGTGCAGGTGCAAGTTGACCTAACTTGATTAGAATACCTCTAATCTAATTTAGGTTCAATTTAGTGCTAAACCTGACTTAGCAATCAGAACCTTTCTGATGCTTTGATCTAATCAAACTCTTTGATCCGATCAACCCACAAGACATGATTGACGTCTAGCAACGTATCATGTCTACCCGGAAGATGAGGAATGTATTGGACAAATCCAAACATACCCTTCAGTGGAAAGTTACTGTGCAATTCAATCCCTCAGTCATACTACATCCTGAATAAGTGCTTGAGTATGGATCAATATCAAACTCAATCACTTATTCATGTCTCTCTCAATCTTTTATATGATAATTCAAACAATGAAACATTAGAAACTCTTTCTAATATTCATTTTGCTTTGATCAAAGGCTTCTTGAATCATCATAAGATTAGAGTAAGTAGGATGTTACCTTCTCTTACTAGAAGTGACTGATTCCTTGTTGACCTACTCACAACCTTCGTACAAAATCCACCATATCCAGAATATCCCGTACACAACGCAATGTCGTGAATGAGGGTAAACCAAAACATAGCTTCAAGTGCACAAGGTACCATGGTGATCTCAGGTCTAAGGATCACTTGCACAACTCCCACTATGAGAACCATCTTTTGATAATTAAGTAAGAATCCATAAGATGTTCTCATGGCTGGTCATTTCAGTGAACCCATTCCTCTAATGAGCACCCACATCTTTGTATTAGTGTCTCACACAAGTGATTGTGAGATCAATCACCCTCTACATTGAGCATACATAAGATGTGCCAGTCTTTCCGGTAATATTGATCCCCGACTCAATATACCAATTTGACTGGGAATATTCTAAATTAGAATTTTAGGATTTTAAGTCTCACTGGTATGATCTCATCATAACCCTAAAATCTATGTCCTAATTTATGGGGTTCATCATCCAATAATAAAATAGATAAGCAGCAAATGATGAAACACAATGCCTTTATTGATATATATCAAGTGTCAAAGTACATGATTTGGAGGATTACAAAGAGAAACCTATCAAATGATTGGCTTATAGGGCATCTACTCTTTCAATCTCCCACTTGCACTAAAGCCAATCGCCCTTATATTTTAACCCCATACAATCGAGGTGACGATTGAATTGCTGCTGTGGTAGAGCTTTAGTAAATGGGTCTGCTATATTGTTCTTTGTGTCTACTCGTTCAATCTTGACGTCTTGTCTTTCGATTATCTCTCGAACAAGGTGGAAGCGTCTCAAAATGTGCTTGGATCTATGATGAGACCTTGGTTCCTTAGCCTGTGCAACTGCTCTAGTGTTATCGCAATAAACTGGGACTGGTCCGGCAATCTCAGGAACTACACCCAGCTCTGTGATGAACTTCTTCATCCAGACTGCTTCCTTAGCAGCTTCACTAACAGCTATGTATTCTGCCTCAGTAGTTGAGTCAGCTACAGTTTGCTGTTTGGAACTTTTCCAACTCATAGCTCCACCATTCAAAGTGAAAATATATCTAGAGATTGACTTGCTATCATCTGGATCAGATTGAAAGCTAGAATCTGAATAGCCTTCTAGTTTCAATTCTGATCCTCCATAAATCAGAAAAACATCTCTAGTCCTTCTCAAGTATTTGAGAATGCTTTTCACAATTTTCCAATGATCCTCTCCGGGATCTGCCTGAAATCTACTTACCATACCTAAGGCATAAGCTACATCAGGCCTGGTACATAACATAGCATACATGATCGACCCTACTGCTGAAGCATAGGGAATAGAACTCATTCTATTCCTCTCTTCAGATGTCTAAGGAGACATCTTTCTAGAGAGTTGTATGCCATGTCCTATGGGTAAGAAACCTTTCTTACTTCCATCCATGCTGAACCTCTTCAGCACATTATCTATGTACCTAGACTGGGACAAACCTAGCATCCTTTTAGATCTATCTCTATAGATCCTTATACCAAGTATATAGGATGCTTCACCCAAGTCTTTCATGGAAAATTTCTTTGATAGCCAAGTCTTGACCGATTGCATCATTGGAACATCATTTCCAATGACCAATATATCGTCCACATATAATATCAAGAAGACAATAGCACTCCCACTAGTCTTCTTGTATACACAAGGTTCATCTATATTTTTAATGAAGCCAAACTCTTTGACTATCATGTCAAAATGGATGTTCCAACTTCTAGATGCCTGCTTTAATCCATAAATGGATTTCTTAAGCCTACATACTTGATTTGCTCTCCCTCTTGAGACAAATCCCTCTGGCTGTGTCATATAGACCTCTTCCTCAAGGTGACCATTAAAGAAGGCGGTTTTGACATCCATCTGCCAGATCTCATAATCATAGTATGCAGCTATAGCAAGCATAATCCGAATAGATTTGAGCATAGCTACTGGCGAAAAAGTTTCATCATAATCAATGCCTTGTTTTTGCCTGAAACTTTTTGCCACTAGCCTGGCCTTGTAGGTTTCTACTTGGCCATCAGCTCCTATCTTCTTCTTGTATACCCATTTGCACCCTATTGGAATCACTTCCTCAGGTGCATCAACCAAAGTCCACACTTGGTTTGTATACATAGAATCTATCTCGGATTTCATGGCGTCCAACCATTTGTCAGAGTCCCTACTCTTGACAGCTTCCGAATAGGTCAGAGGGTCATCGTTATCAACGATGTGGGCTTCATCATTCTCAATAATAAATCCATACCTCTCAGGTGCATTTCGCACTCTTTCTGACCTTCGAAAAGGAGTAGTGTGTAGTGGCTGTACCTCTTCCATGGGTACATCTGGTTGAGGATTATTATGTGTCTCACCTTGTAGGTCTTGAACTTCATCAAGTTCAATTCTTCTATCCTTGCCCTTTTCTAAAAAAAACTCTTTTTCCAAGAAAGTGGCATGCCTAGCAACAAATACCTTTTGTTCGGTAGGATTATAGAAGATATATCCTAAACTATCTTTAGGATAACCTACAAATATACATTTGTCCGATCTAGCACTTAGCTTATGTCCAAAATTTCTTTTGACATAAGCATGACAACCCCATATCTTAAGATACTTAAGATTAGGTTTCTTTCCTTTCCATATCTCATATGGAGTGCTAGATACAGACTTAGATGGTACTCTATTTAATACTAATGCAGCAGTTTCTAGGGCATGTCCCCAGAAGGAAATTGGAAGATTTGTGAAGCACATCATGGACCGTACCATATCTAATAAGGTACGATTCCTTCTTTCAGCTACACCATTTAATTGTGGCGTATATGGAGGTGTCCATTCAGAGAGTATACCCTTTAATTTAAGATAGTCTAAAAATTCACTAGAAAGGTATTCTTGTTGCCCAGATAGACAACCCAAGAGGGGGGGTGAATTGGGTTTTTAAATTAACTTAGCTAATTAAAACTTTGTGGATGATTAACGAAATACTATAGCCAGTTATTTAATTAAAGCTAAGTGCTGTGAGTAATGTGTGGGAAAGAAGATGAGAGACAATGCACTACAAACACAAAGTTTTATAGTGGTTCGGAGCTAACCCTTGCTCCTACGTCCACTCCCCAAGTCTCACTTGGGAATTTCACTATAACCCCCTTGGATTACAGCCGGTTGTTTTGCAAGCTCACAACCGAACTTGTTGTTTTACGAGCTCACAACGAACTCGGTCGGTTTTCCCAGGCTCACCGACTAGAACCAACCCCGATTGTTTTCCCGGGCTCACAATCAAACCCTTACACTCGTTGGTTTTAAACCGGCTCACCAACCAACCTTAATCCCCTTGATTCAATCCCCCGATTGAATCAAGTAAATACACGAGATAGAAGAAAACAGAAAATAGCTTCTCAAAAAGCAGATTTAAAACAATATAATCGTAAAGGAGTTAGAAGCCCTCAAACGCTTTTAAGATGGTGAAGAGGTGTGGCTTCTGGAACTCCGGTCTCCTCTTGAAAGAGTGATCAACTTGAAAGCAGGAGGAGGAAGCTTTGAATGCTGGGAAGATGTTGGTGGATCAGTAAATGCAGATCTTTCCTTTTTCTCGTTGAAGAGCACTTAGAGAGCTTGAAGACTTGAATGCTAGGAGTGGAATATGTGTTCTCTACCTTGCTACAGTCTTCTGTGGCTATTTAAGTCAACCCCCACGGAAACTAGCCGTTACTCTGCTTTTTCTGCCCGTTCTGCACACTCTGCGCAGCCTGACAATGTGACCGTTGGTGGGTTGGAGTCGACTCGCGCGATCAGGAGTCGACTCGGCTGTAGCAGGAGTCGACTCGAGCTTTTCCGGAGTCGACTCGGCAACTGTTCCCAGTTTGAATTAAAGTTGCTGTCTTGACTGGGAGTCGACTCGTCTTGACCCGGAGTCGACTCGCCAACTTCTGGCGCTGACCTGGCAATTTTGGAGTCGGCTCATCCTCTGTAGTCCGTGGATCCAAATTTGAATTTTGTCCACTCGAGTCGACTCGACTGTCCTGGGAGTCGACTCGAATCTCAGAGCCCGAACTTCCGATTCTCTGTCTTTTGGCTCATCCAGTCTTGGAGTCGGCTCGAACTTCCTTGGAGTCGACTCGGCTCTCAGTTTCCGAAAGTTGGTCTTCTGCCTTTTGACGTGAAGCTTGTCTTGGAGTCGACTCGAGCTGTCTGGGAGTCGACTCGAATCTCAGAGGCAGTAATATGGTCTTCTGTCTGTCGATGGTCGCACAGTCTCGGAGTCGACTCGCGTACTGCGGGAGTCGACTCGAATCTCAGAGTCCATAAAACGCTCTCTGACTTTTTCTGTGTGTACCGCTGGGAGTCGACTCGCATTCCACTGGAGTCGACTCGAATCTCAGACCTGAAAAACTGCTCTTCTGTCCTTCTGTCTGTTTTCAGTCGGAGTCGAATCGTACTGATCAGGAGTCGACTCGAGCTCGTGCCAGTGACCTTGATACGCTTGGAGTCGACTCGTGAAACTCGGGAGTCGAATCGTATCTCAGACATTGGTTCATGCAGACTTCTTAACTTATCCAAAATGTTATGAACCAAGTCTAGAGACACTTGGACAGGATTTTCACTGAAACACTCAATTGAATTCATTAGTAATCACAAGATATACTCAAATGCTTTGAGCTCATCAAAATCAAACGGGGTTTTAATCGATCACTCCACAATCTCTCCCTTTTTGATGATGACAAAACTTTGAGTATATGTAAAATGAGTTGCTCAGTAAATAATGAATTAAACTCCATAAATGAATTCAAATGTCTTGATAATTTAATTTATCCAAGTTTGAAAGGAGTGAAACATTAAATTTCGGAGTTAAAGTTCCCCCTTTCATTTGGAATTATATAAGCCTTCATATTCTGCACTCAATTGTTTGGCTTATATGACATTAATGATTTAGCTTGATTAAAATTCAGATTCTCCCCCTCAACATATGCATTCAACTATGTTTTGATTTTCTGAATTTTCTTTTAATGCTTTGAAATTTTTGAACTAAAAATTTTGTTTTTAGAGGGAAAATCTGTCAATTTGTTCTTGAGTAGGATTCAGCTAATCTCCGAATATCCCTTGAATAGATTCTGGAGATTACTCCATTAGGAGCCCCAAAAGAGAGATAATGAGCCTCGAGGTACCGAATCCACTTAGAACAAATTTATGTGTGTTTTTAAGAGTTTATCGTTTTATTTATTTCTTTTTAATATTTCTCCCCTTTTACATATTTTACACATTTCTCCCCCTTTTTGTCATCATACCAAAAAGGAGGTAATCACACACAATCAATGGCACAAATGGCACAGTCAATCATCAAATGGCACAGAAATGAAGATAAGATGTCTACTCATTGTATTGATATGAAGGTGAATACATTTGAGCATACAATAGGTAAAGCAAGAACAATACAAAAGAAGACAAAACACAACTCAAAATCATCTATGACCTCCTCGAGGATGTGCCTCCCCCTCTCGAGGATACATCTCCTCCTCTGGAGGATGTAGCTCCCCCTCTCGAGGATACATCTCCTCCTCTGGAGGATGTAGCTCCTCCTCTCGAGGATGTGACTCCTCCTCTCAATCGGCTCTGCTCCATGAGGAGGGCGACTGCCTCTGTAACATGGCCCAGCTGCGTGATAATAGACGTGGTGGCTCTGCTATGTGTAGTGGAGAGCTCAGTCACCGACGTCTGAAGCCCAGTCACCGAGGTCTGAAGTGCGTCCAGCTTGTCGATGAGCACATTCGACAAGCGCTCGGCCCCTCGGTGGTGGTGTGCATGTCACGGCGGATGTCATCCCGCATCCTCCTCGTGGTGCTCGTGACCTCGCTCATGCTGTGGAACTGGGCCTGCACCAGGGTCCTAATGTTGTAGATCTCCTGCCGCACCTCAGCCGTCATGTCTGTCACGGCTGTCAAGGATGGGACCAGTGCTGAGGATGGAGTGGGTGCAGGAGTGGGAGCTGGCACGGAACCTCGGAGCTCCCGGAGCAGCTCGTCCCTCAAATCTCGGACGATCTCCTGCCGCAGCTCCCGGAGCTGCTCTGGATCAATACGGACCTCCATAGATGGTGGAGCTGAGGAGGAAGGTCCGGCAGAGGTGGTAGGAGCAGGAGGAGTGGATGGAAGGTCTGGATGGTCTGGGGACTCTGGGTAGTCAGAATCTGGCTCAGGACTGGGTGATGGTCTGGTGGTCTGAGCGGTGAGAGTGGACTTCCTAACCCAGATACCTTCTCTCTTCCGAAATCCCATCCTGTGCATGGTCCCCGTACCCAAGCGATCAGTCCATCGCAAGGCACGAGAGGGTTCCTTCTCAGGAATGGAAATTTCGTACTGCCTAAAGAGAAGAGTGAATAACATTCCGTATGGGAGGGAGAGCCTAGGTCTATCCAGGGGCTCACACATATACCTATAAATGAGCTTGGGGAAGTTGACCGGGGTGTCCTGAAGAATGTAAGACATAATAGCTAGGTCCCTCTCATTCACAAAATCAAATCTCCCTGTCTTAGGGAAGATGGACCTAGACAAAATGCTCAAAAGGATTCTTACTTCAATAGGAAGTGAGCTAGCAGATACCTCATCTAAGGGAGACTGAGGTGGATGCCCTAAGACGATCGTAAGGGCCTCAAATCTATCCTCAGGATGTGCAGGAGCCACCCCTACTAATGGAAGGTGGAGGATATGGGCAATGAGGTCCTCTGTGACACGCAATGGGACACCTAATACCGTGCCCTCAATACCTCCATCTCCCCGATGGACGGTACTGTAGAACTCTTGAACTAGGCCAGGATAGGTGGGAAGGTCCAAGGTGAGGAAGTACTCTAGACCCTGGGCTCTAAGCCTATCCCCTATGGTGAATCCTTCCCGGGAGAGATAGTCGAAAGTGACATACCTCCCGGAGGTGACGGCCTTCCCGGCCAACGGCCTAACAAGAACCACCCTAGGCGGGGAACGATCCGGAGGAGGTTGCCTCGCGGGATCGTGTCGCGCCTTGGAGCGCCGCTCGGGACCGGCCACGGGACGGGACCTCTTTCTAACAACTCCCTTGCGAGGCATCTTGACCTAAACGAGATGAAAACCTAGAGAACGAAGAAGGATCGATAGAGGAAGCTCGGGACTGACCTGAAAAGACCTAGGAACGGACGGAAACTCAATGTCCGGCGAAGAATCAACGGGAAAAAGGGCTTGGAGACGATCGAGGATGACCTAGGAGTCGGCTCTAGGGCTTTGTGAACAGTGGCGGCTTGAGAAAAAGTGTTTGCGAAACGACAAACCTAGGGTTAAAAAGTCGGATCCCGACTGCGAGTCGACTCCCTTGAGTCGCGAGTCGACTCGACCTCGAGTCGACTCCAGAAAATGCGCGAGTCGACTCTCCTTATGCGCCTGTAGACTTCGAGTCGACTCCCGACAATGTGCGAGTCGACTCCCCCTCAGCTGCCAACTTTGCGAGTCGACTCCCCCAAATGCGCGAATCGACTCCCCCTTAGGAGCCGGCTCTGAAACTTACTCGAGTCGTCTCTAACCTTGGCACACACTTAAAAATCATGCTATAACCGTGCCAAATGAGGGAAAATCACCTAGTTGGGATCTGATTTGATGATCATTGAATAGAAACTCTATTTTAACCTCATTTTAACCATCAAAATCAATTAATCTAGTGGAAACTCCCACTAGGATGGGTCAATCACTCCTAATCCCCTCCTAAGTACACTGAACCTCTCTTCACTTAGGGGTTTTGTGAAAATATCTGCTAATTGATTATCAGTACAAACAAATTGGAGAGTCACATCACCATTCAATACATGATCTCTTATGAAGTGATGTCTTATCTCAATGTGTTTAGTTCTTGAGTGTTGAATTGGATTTTTAGTTAGGTTTATGGCACTTGTATTATCACAATTAATGGGGATTTTATCTTGTTTAATGCCATAATCTTCTAATTGTTGTTTAATCCACAAGATTTGAGCACAACAACTCCCGGCTGCAACATATTCAGCTTCTGCAGTGGATAATGCAACCGAGTTTTGTTTCTTGCTAAACCATGAGATTAGGTTTTCTTCTAGAAATTGACAAGACCCGCTGGTACTTTTTCTATCAAGCTTACATCCAGCGAAGTCTGAATCTGTGTACCCTATTAAGTTTAGGCTAGATTCTTTAGAGTACCACAGCCCTATGTTCTTAGTTCCTATTAAGTATTTAAAGATTCTCTTAACTGCAGCTAGGTGTGATTCTTTAGGATTAGCCTGATATCTAGCACACATGCACACACTAAACATAATATCAGGCCTACTTGCAGTAAGATACAGTAAAGAACCTATCATACCTCTATAAAGTTTTTGATCTACAGATTTACCTGATTCATCTTGGTCTAACTTACATGATGAGCTCATGGGGGTGCTGATTGACTTGTTTCCCTCCATATCGAACTTCTTGAGCATCTCCTTGATATATTTGGCTTGATTGATGAAGATGCCTCCTTCAGATTGTTTGATTTGAAGCCCGAGGAAGTAGTTCAGCTCTCCCATCATGCTCATCTCAAACTCACTCTGCATCAAATCAGCAAATTCCTCGCAGAGGCGATTGTTAGTAGCACCGAAAATGATATCATCAACATAAATCTGTACTAATAACATATCCTTATTTTTCTTTTTCAGAAATAATATTGTATCTACATTTCTCCTAGAGAATTCATGTTCTAATAGAAATTTACTAAGTCTCTCATACCATGCTCTAGGTGCTTGTTTTAGACCATAAAGTGCTTTGTTCAGTTTATACACATGATTGGGGTATTGATGATTTTCAAAACCAAGAGGTTGTTCTACATATACCTCCTCATTAATAAACCCATTTAGAAAAGCACTTTTTACATCCATTTGATATAGCTTGAAGTCCTTAGAGCATGCATATGCTAATAATAGTCTAATAGCCTCAAGTCTAGCTACGGGAGCAAAGGTTTCATCAAAGTCTATACCTTCTTCTTGATTATAACCCTTTGCTACTAGTCTAGCCTTATTCCTTATAACAATTTCATTTTCATCTAGCTTATTTTTATATATCCATTTTGTACCTATAATTGGATATTCAGAAGGTCTCTCTACTAGATCCCACACTTTGTTTCTAGTAAATTGGTTTAGTTCTTCTTGCATTGCATTTATCCAATTTACATCATTTTCGGCTTCTTCTATATGTTTGGGCTCAAAGTGTGAAACAAAAGCTAGATGGTTATTCAAATTTCTAAGGGATGCTCTAGTCCTAACGGGTTGGGATGGATCATCTAGAATTAGTTCCTTAGGATGCCCATGAGCATACCTCCAAGCTTTAGTCAGCCCATGATCCACTATAGGCTCTTGGTTTGATGATTCTCCTTCAATCAACTTTTGATTATCATCTTGTAATCCCATCTCATCTATCTTTTCTTCAAGTATTTCAATATCATCATCAAAATTAACCTTCTTACTAGATGAGATGTCACTAGAGTCATCAAAAACAACATGTATAGATTCTTCTATAACTAGGGTTCTTTTATTAAAGATTCTATAGGCTTTACTAGTTGTAGAATAACCTAGGAATATTCCTTCATCAGATTTTGGATCAAATTTCCCTAGATTATCTTTCCCATTATTATGTACAAAACACCTACATCCGAAAACATGAAAATAGTTAACCTTTGGTTTTCTGTTTTTCCACAGTTCATATGGTGTTTTCTTTATGATGGGTCTTAATAGAACTCTATTTAATACATGGCAAGAAGTATTAATGGCTTCTCCCCAAAAGTACTTAGGGAGGTTACTTTCACATAACATCGTTCTAGCCATTTCCTCTAGGGTTCTATTTTTCCTTTCCACAACTCCATTTTGTTGTGGTGTCCTTGGTGCTGAGAAATTATGGGTTATCCCCTTTTTACTACAAAATTCATCAAATAATTGATTTTCGAATTCGATACCATGGTCACTTCTAATAGCTATAACTGAGGACTCTCTAGCATTTGTTACTTCCTTATGGAACTTCTTAAACATAGAAAATGCTTGATCCTTATGCGCTAGAAACATGACCCATGTGTACCTAGAGTAATCATCTATTATAACTAGACCATATTTATTTCCACCTAGGCTTGTTGTTCTAGTTGGACCAAATAGGTCCATGTGTAGTAATTCTAGAGGCCTAGAAGTAGAGACACATTTTATGGATTTAAAAGAGTTTCTAGATTGTTTGCCAAATTGACATGCTTCACATATTTTGTTCTTTTCAAATTTTAATTTTGGCAAACCTATCACGGAGTCTCTTTTAACTAGTTTAGTTATTGTGTCCATGCTTGCATGACCTAACTTACGGTGCCATAACCAACTAGCATCATTTTCTTTAGTTTCATTAACAACTAAACATTGGTTATGTTTTGTAAGGTCTTCTAGATCTACCACATATACATTTCCACGTCTCATCCCTTTAAAAACTAAACTATTATCATTAGGATTTGTTATAATACATAGTGATGGTTTAAACATAACATCATATCCTTTATCACATAATTGACTAATGCTTAACAAGTTATGCTTAAGACCATCAACATATCTAACATTATCTATAAAGGTAGAAGGGGTGATTTGAACTTTACCAATACCAATGATGTGACCTTGGTTGTTGTCTCCAAAAGTCACAGCACCTCCCTTCTTAGCTTCAAGGGTGAAAAATTGATCTTTATCACCCGTCATGTGCCTTGAACAGCCACTATCCAAATACCAGCAGTTTTTGTTGACCTTGGCTGCAAGACACTCCTACACAAGCAAATCATGTCATCTTAGGTACCCAAGTTTTCTTGGGTCCTTCATGGTTAGTCAAGTTGGTTCCTTTTGGAACCCATACCCTTTTATTTTTTCTTTTAGTTTTCCTTTTCCTAAAATTACATGCATTTGCTTTATGTCCTACTATTCCACAACAAAAGCAAGTTATTTTCTTAATTTTAGTTTTCCCAGCTTTAACAAAGAAGTTACTAAGAAGTTTTTGCTTATTCCTTGGTTTATACCCTAAACCCGCTTTATTAAATACGGCTCGTTGATTATTAAGTATCATGTTTAACTTTTCAGAACTATATGTGAATTTTTCAACTAAGGGTTTGTATTTGTTTAGTTCTTTAGTTAATGTCTGATTTTCGGTTTTTAGATCATTTAGCTCTTTAGTTAGATCCTTGTTTAAGACTTGTTTATGGTTTTTGAGATCTGAAAATTCCTTTGTTAGTTTCTCAATATCTTTCGTTAAGGTGTTAGTCTTCTTAATTAGGAGTTGGTTGCTTGTCTTAAGTTCTAGATTTTCTTTGGTGAGATTATCTTTATCCTTAATTAATGAATCATGCTTATGAATATAACTTTGGTTAGTTACTTTTAGTTCTCTGTTTTTAACATTTATATTCTTATACTCAATCATTAATTCATTGAACGCATCATAAAGTTCATCAAATGTAAAATCAAAATGCGTATCGGAAATTACCTCATTTTCGTTGGCCATGAAACAGAAATTGGCCTTCTCTTCTTGTTCTTCATCCGATGATGAAGATGATGCGTCGGAGTCCGATAGGGTGGTGACAAGTGCCTTCTTCTTCTTGTACTTACTCCCCTTCTTCAATAAGGGGCACTCTGCTCTTATGTGTCCCGGCTTCTTGCACTCGTAACACCCAATCCCCTCATTTTCCCTTTCCTTACCTTTATCTCTGCGGTAGGAATTTGAGGGACCTCTCCTTTGATGATACGTCTTCTTGTGGTTGATAAACTTCTTGAACTTGCGCACAAGAAGTGCCTCACCACCATCTTCCTCATCTTCTTCCTCTTCACTGCTGCTGCTGCAAGACAGGTCCTTGTTAGAAGAAGTAGATTTTAAAGCTATTACCTTTTTCTTATGGGAGGACTCTTCCTCGTTGTGTTGTTTCATGGTAAGCTCATGCGTCATCAGGGATCCAAGGAGCTCTTCAAGTTGAAGCTTGTTCAAGTCTTTAGCTTCTTGGATCGTCGTCACTTTGGCTTCCCACAACCTTGGTAGACACCGAAGGATTTTCCTGACAAATTCACTGTTAGTATAGTTCTTGCCAAGGCTTTTTAGGCCATTGACAATATCAGTAAACCTAGTGAACATGCTTGTGATTGTTTCATTTGAATCCATTTTAAATAGTTCATATTTATGAACCAAGATGTTTATTTTGGATTCCTTGACTTGATTCGTGCCCTCATGGGTCACTTCAAGTCTGTCCCAAATTTCTTTTGCAGAATTACAAGTTGAAACTCTATTGAATTCATTACGGTCTAAGGCACAATAAAACACATTCATTGCTTTAGAGTTTAGTTGTGCCTTCCTCATGTCATGTTCATCCCAATCCGTTTCTAGTTTGGGTACCTTAACACCCTCTACATATGTGGATGGGATGTATGGGCCATTCACTACAATGGTCCACATCTCATAGTCTTGGGCTTGGATGAATATTCTCATCCTAGCCTTCCAGTATGAGTAGTCGGATCCATTGAAGAAAGGAGGTCTTTGGGTGGACTGACCCTCAATGTGAGAAGATCCAAATGGGGTTGTCATTTTGATCTTTTAACTCTTGAGTGGAAGAGTTTTTGGCTCTGATACCACTTGTTGCCCAGATAGACAACCCAAGAGGGGGGGGTGAATTGGGTTTTTAAATTAACTTAGCTAATTAAAACTTTGTGGATGATTAACGAAATACTATAGCCAGTTATTTAATTAAAGCTAAGTGCTGTGAGTAATGTGTGGGGAAGAAGATGAGAGACAATGCACTACAAACACAAAGTTTTATAGTGGTTCGGAGCTAACCCTTGCTCCTACGTCCACTCTCCAAGTCTCACTTGGAAATTTCACTATAACCCCCTTGGATTACAGCCGGTTGTTTTGCAAGCTCACAACCGAACTTGTTGTTTTACGAGCTCACAACGAACTCGGTCGGTTTTCCCAGGCTCACCGACTAGAACCAACCCCGATTGTTTTTCCGGGCTCACAATCAAACCCTTACACTCGTTGGTTTTAAACCGGCTCACCAACCAACCTTAATCCCCTTGATTCAATCCCCCGATTGAATCAAGTAAATACACGAGATAGAAGAAAACAGAAAATAGCTTCTCAAAAAGCAGATTTAAAACAATATAATCGTAAAGGAGTTAGAAGCCCTCAAACGCTTTTAAGATGGTGAAGAGGTGTGGCTTCTGGAACTCCGGTCTCCTCTTGAAAGAGTGATCAACTTGAAAGCAGGAGGAGGAAGCTTTGAATGCTGGGAAGATGTTGGTGGATCAGTAAATGCAGATCTTCCCTTTTTCTCGTTGAAGAGCACTTAGAGAGCTTGAAGACTTGAATGCTAGGAGTGGAATATGTGTTCTCTACCTTGCTACAGTCTTCTGTGGCTATTTAAGTCAACCCCCACGGAAACTAGCCGTTACTCTGCTTTTTCTGCCCGTTCTGCACACTCTGCGCAGCCTGACAATGTGACCGTTGGTGGGTTGGAGTCGACTCGCGCGATCAGGAGTCGACTCGGCTGTAGCAGGAGTCGACTCGAGCTTTTCCAGAGTCGACTCGGCAACTGTTCCCAGTTTGAATTAAAGTTGCTGTCTTGACTGGGAGTCGACTCGTCTTGACCCGGAGTCGACTCGCCAACTTCTGGCGCTGACCTGGCAATTTTGGAGTCGGCTCATCCTCTGTAGTCCGTGGATCCAAATTTGAATTTTGTCCACTCGAGTCGACTCGACTGTCCTGGGAGTCGACTCGAATCTCAGAGCCCGAACTCCCGATTCTCTGTCTTTTGGCTCATCCAGTCTTGGAGTCGGCTCGAACTTCCTTGGAGTCGACTCGGCTCTCAGTTTCCGAAAGTTGGTCTTCTGCCTTTTGACGTGAAGCTTGTCTTGGAGTCGACTCGAGCTGTCTGGGAGTCGACTCGAATCTCAGAGGCAGTAACATGGTCTTCTGTCTGTCGATGGTCGCACAGTCTCGGAGTCGACTCGCGTACTGCGGGAGTCGACTCGAATCTCAGAGTCCATAAAACGCTCTCTGACTTTTTCTGTGTGTACCGCTGGGAGTCGACTCGCATTCCACTGGAGTCGACTCGAATCTCAGACCTGAAAAACTGCTCTTCTGTCCTTCTGTCTGTTTTCAGTCGGAGTCGACTCGTACTGATCAGGAGTCGACTCGAGCTCGTGCCAGTGACCTTGATACGCTTGGAGTCGACTCGTGAAACTCGGGAGTCGACTCGTATCTCAGACATTGGTTCATGCAGACTTCTTAACTTATCCAAAATGTTATGAACCAAGTCTAGAGACACTTGGACAGGATTTTCACTGAAACACTCAATTGAATTCATTAGTAATCACAAGATATACTCAAATGCTTTGAGCTCATCAAAATCAAACGGGGTTTTAATCGATCACTCCACAATTCTCCTCCTCGATCAGATCGAAGGATTTTAATACACTTTCCAGTTTGTTTTTCGACCATACTTTGATACTCTTTAAATTTATCAAAGGCTTCGGATTTATGTTTCATTAGATACACAAAACCGAACCTTGATAAGTCATCAGTAAATGTGATGAAGTAAGAGTATCCATCTCTAGCTTGAGTTGACATAGGACCGCACACATCAGTGTGTATGAGTTCTAACAACTCACTTGCCCTTTCTCCATGTCCCGAGAATGGAGACTTGGTCATTTTACCCATAAGACAAAATTCACAAGTTCCTAATGATTCAAAATCATAAGGGTCAAAGAATTTATCTTTATACAACTTATGTAACCTTGTCTCACTAATATGACCTAATCGGTAATGCCAGAGGAGGGTATTATTAATATTTTCTCTTTTTCTTTTATTATCTTTGCCAATATGAAACATAACATTATTAAGACATAATACTAAAAGACCATTTTCCATAGTGCCATGACAATAATACTCATTAGATAAAGAAATAGAGCAACCATTGCTCTTTCCATTTATTTCGAATCCTTTCTTAAGCAACAAAGGAATTGAAATTACATTTCTAATGATTTTTGGCATAAAATAACAGTCTTCTAGCTTCAAGAACTTTTCGGAGGGTAGCTCCAGTATGTAGGTGCCAACAGCTTCAGCCTGGATGGATTCTCCTCCAGCGCCATATAGCTCGAAGTCACCTTTCTTCAGTCTTCTAATTTTCTGCAGTCCATGCAAAGATTTGCATATGTGAGAACCACAACCGGTATCCAATACCCACGCATTAGAATCAGAAGAACTTAATGTCATGTTGGCATGTAATAAAAACATACCTTTTGATGCAACACTTGCATCAGGCTTCACACTTGCAAGAAAGCTCTTGCAGTTCCTTTTCCAATGCCCCGTCTTGCCACAGTGGAAATAGGTACCGGGTCCAGAGATTTTCTTTCCCTTCTTCTTTTTGATGCGACTCTTAGGGTTTAGTTTTTTCTTTGAACCCTTGTTGCCCGACTTCTTCTTTGAGCTCTCACCAACAAGAAGGATCGGACCCTTGTCCTTCTTGATGTGAGACTCTGCTGTTTTCAGCATATTTAGAAGCTCAGGCAGAGAGGAATTCAGTTTGTTCATGTGATAATTCACGACAAACTGCGAGAATGAGTCGGGTAGTGATTGCAGGATCAAATCTTGACTGAGCTCACTGTCCATAGCAAAACCAAGTTGACTTAATCGAGTGATTAAGTCTATAACCTTTAAACAGTGGTCTTGCACAGATGATCCCTCGATCATTCTAGCACGGAACAACTGTTTAGATATCTCATATCTAGCAGTTCTGCTCTGCTCACCATATAACTCCTTTAAGTTAAGGAGTATGGAGTGAGTATCCATGCTATCATGCTGCCTCTCCAATTCATTATTCATAGAAGCAAGCATGATACATTTGACAGTCAAACTATCATTTTTCCACATACGATATGTGGCCAATTCCTCCTCAGTTGCATCTTCCCCTGCTGACCCTAGGTCAGGGGTTTCAAGAATGTAGGAAAGTTTTTCTTGTGTGAGAACAATCTTTAAATTTCTCAACCAATCCACATAGTTGGGACCAGTCAATTTGTTTGTATCTAAGATACCTCTAAGTGAGAGTGAAGATGCCATTTTTACAGAATTAATCTATAATTACAAAGAACACTAATATAAGCAGACCAATCATGATGACATGTATTCAATCAGACAAGGACTTTTATCTAATTGTTACTCCCACTATTTTTGTCGAATATCATAACCCTCAAGTATGATGAACGAGAAAATACTAATTTTCTTAGTGGGGTTGAGATCCAAATTCCTTATAAAAGACCTTGTGGGAATCACAACAAGCCCTTATAAGTTCAAAGGTAGGAAACTCTTTCCAATTGCATCCCATGCAATTCCCAACTTTATTCTGTCCTCTAGCACACATATAGTCTTGTGGGAATCACAACAAACTATTGTGTCTAGTTAAGTCAAACCCTTCATTTTTATACAGTCATATTTGAATAATGCTGCCCTTGTGGGAATCACAACAAGGCAACATATTAAAATATGCCATATGCATCATATGCACCAAGATATTACAATATCAATCCCTAATACTAGCCTTGTGGGAATCACAACAAGCTAGCGTAGATATTGACATAATAATATCTAAGCATGAAGGAAGGACCTTTATAGTGTTATATCAGCAATTAGCTTTTCCATGGAGGTCAATCAAATAGTTGGCCAGGTAAGCAGATGGGAGGCTCTCCTTACTTAGTAAGGTCCTAATTAAATAACCACCTGTAGCCTCTTTCCTAGACACCAACTTAGTCAATTGATTCAGAATGGCTCAGCTTAAAGCAATTAACACTACGACTTAATTATGAATTTAGTGAGGGCTTTCAAATAGTAGTATCTTACTAACATTAAGCTCAACCATAAAGGACAATCAAATAATTGGCCACGAAAGCAGGTGGGAGGCACCCCTCACTCAGAGAGTGAGGTCCTAATTAAGTAACCACCTGTGGCTTCCTTCCTAGACACCAACTGAGTCGATTGTTCCAGAATGGGTCAGCCCAAAGTTTTCATACTACTATATTGGTCTCATTGCACATTCTATAATTTAGTACTAGCAATTATACTGTGCTACAACATGAATATAACACTATCTCATAGCATAAACTAATCATGCATACAAACAACCTAGCTATCTCATAGCATCAAGATAATAGCATGTATTATCATTTGGTTAAACTGATTAAGGGTGGCTCTGATACCACTATTAGGGTTTCCCAGTGCCCTAGGGCGCAGCGGAAGATACGGGATTATAAAATTTTCTTATAAAACCCATTATATGAAACCCTAATAAGCCAAGATCGCCTTAATAGTATAACCAAATAATGTAGAAAATATAATCTTGGTATAGAAGAATACCTATCACGCTATATCCAATATATCTGAAGATGTCCTAAGGTGCCCAAATGTTCACCCTCCGATGTTGATCCACACAGGAATGGGTTCAAGACTCTAGCTCCACCAAAACTTGATTCTAATTGTTCAATCCTTCCAAAGGATTTAATTGGCTGATTTTTCTTCACTTCCTTCTTCCTTTCTACCTCTAAAACATTCACTAGCCTTTTTGTCCTAAAGAAGACCCTCTTGTCTTGGGTTAGGACAAAAAAGAGACTTGTAAGAAAGAAGGGATAAGGGAGAGAGAAGGAAAAGCTTTTTCTTGGATGATCTTTAGAACCCCAAGGCACCTCCTTATTTATAAGAGATGGAGGGATGCATCACAAAGGGATGCATCCCATCCACACACCTCATCATGATGAGGCATGTGCCAAGAGATGCATCCCATCATGATGGGGTGCTAAGGAGAAGGGTGTATCAACTTCTTTCTCACATCTCCCTCTTAAATCCTGATGATCCAAGGGCCCAAATGCAGTGAACCAAAGCCAATGGTCCAGATCTAGGTGCCATCTAATGGTCCAGATCAAGACATCATCATCCAGGGTGCCATCCAATGGTCCAGAAGTAAGATGCCATCACCGATGGTCCAGATTCAGGCGCTGAGCAACGGTCCAGATCTTTCATCCAGAGAGCCATCCAGTGGTCCAGATTCAGGCGCTGAGCAACGGTCCAGATCTTTCATCCAGAGAGCCATCCAGTGGTCCAGATTCAAGCGCTAATCAGTGGACCAGATCCTTCATCCAGGAAGCCATCCAATGGTCCAGATGAAAGCGCCAACCAGTGGACCAGATCCTTCATCCAGGAAGCGATCCAATGGTCCAGAAGTGAAGGCCCTATCAAACCCAATCCAATTGGGTTTAACCAACTTAAAGAAAACATTAAACCTAATCAAATCAGGTCTAATTAAAGCCAAATGGGTTTCAACTCTTGGCTAACCCATATTAGGTCATGATCTAATCATATTAGATCAACCAAATCTAAGAATCATATTCGAATTTAATTTGAATCAGGAGCTAGGGTTTGCAACACGTGCTAGCATGTTCATCTTGCAAACATGATCTAATCCAATTAGACCCTTGATCAATTCCCTTGTGTGTGACCCATTGGGTTCCTTATCTTAGCCAGCAGTAGGTGCAGGTGCAAGTTGACCTAACTTGATTAGAATACCTCTAATCTAATTTAGGTTCAATTTAGTGCTAAACCTGACTTAGCAATCAGAACCTTTCTGATGCTTTGATCTAATCAAACTCTTTGATCCGATCAACCCACAAGACATGATTGACGTCTAGCAACGTATCATGTCTACCCGGAAGATGAGGAATGTATTGGACAAATCCAAACATACCCTTCAGTGGAAAATTACTGTGCAATTCAATCCCTCAGTCATACTACATCCTGAATAAGTGCTCGAGTATGGATCAATATCAAACTCAATCACTTATTCATGTCTCTCT
The DNA here is from genome assembly GCF_009389715.1 of Phoenix dactylifera. Taxonomy (NCBI): domain Eukaryota; kingdom Viridiplantae; phylum Streptophyta; class Magnoliopsida; order Arecales; family Arecaceae; genus Phoenix; species Phoenix dactylifera. Next base: position 61,608 of record NW_024068214.1, read on the forward strand.
CAATCTTTTATATGATAATTCAAACAATGAAACATTAGAAACTCTTTCTAATATTCATTTTGCTTTGATCAAAGGCTTCTTGAATCATCATAAGATTAGAGTAAGTAGGATGTTACCTTCTCTTACTAGAAGTGACTGATTCCTTGTTGACCTACTCACAACCTTCATACAAAATCCACCATATCCAGAATATCCTGTACACAACGCAATGTCGTGAATGAGGGTAAACCAAAACATAGCTTCAAGTGCACAAGGTACCATGGTGATCTCAGGTCTAAGGATCACTTGCACAACTCCCACTATGAGAACCATCTTTTGATAATTAAGTAAGAATCCATAAGATGTTCTCATGGCTGGTCATTTCAGTGAACTCATTCCTCTAATGAGCACCCACATCTTTGTATTAGTGTCTCACACAAGTGATTGTGAGATCAATCACCCTCTACATTGAGCATACATAAGATGTGCCAGTCTTCCGGTAATATTGATCCCCGACTCAATATACCAATTTGACTGGGAATATTCTAAATTAGAATTTTAGGATTTTAAGTCTCACTGGTATGATCTCATCATAATCCTAAAATCTATGTCCTAATTTATGGGGTTCATCATCCAATAATAAAATAGATAAGCAGCAAATGATGAAACACAATGCCTTTATTGATATATATCAAGTGTCAAAGTACATGATTTGGAGGATTACAAAGAGAAACCTATCAAATGATTGGCTTGTAGGGCATCTACTCTTTCAGTCTATCTGGGCAACAACCTCCTTTTAGTGTGCAACTGGGGTCGTCCATGCGGTTGGCTGGTCACCTATAGTGATGCATCTTTTTGAACCCAATGTGCATTTTAGCTTTGATTTCTGATCACCTGTACCCCACAAAAATATAATATTAATGCGGCAATTTTATCATTATTTGTTAGCAATAAAACTAATTTAAGTGATGTATAGATCGCACTTTTGTGCTCTCATCACACCCCCCAACTAGCTTATTGCTAGTCTCTAGCAATTAATGAGCAGATAATAGAATGAGAGTGCAAAAGGTATGGTTTAACCTATGACTTTTTATTGAAGCTAAAGATATAAAACTAAGATATGTACCCACTTTCGTAGGGCATCACGATTGCACTTAGCACGTGCAACAAGCCGTTAAACTCCTAGGTTACCCTAGTGGACGAGTGTTGTCTCGTGAAGGTTTTCAGGGATGCTACCCACAAACATCAAACATAACATGTGATCCTAATAAAAATGTGAAATAAATTCTAAGCTAATACACATGTAATTAATGGACAAATATTTTCAAGTATGGCAACTGTCAAAGCAAGGAATATAAAAGTGTAGTGTGCATCAAATCATATGACTTTCTCTGAGTACTAATACCTCCACCACAACAGCGCACCGCCTGAGTTTTAGGTGCACTACTCAAGTCCACAAATGTTTTCTACACTTTATTAGAACCTGATCCATCAAATTTTCAGAATATCACTTGTTGTCTAAATTTGTCAAGAATGGTTCGCATATAAGGAAAGAGCTATCAATCCCAACTAAACAACCCGGGTACACAGAGGTCCAATACAATGGAGTCAAACCAGCCATTACCACATGTCACTAGGTTCAGTCCAACCAACATTATTCATGCTTATTGTTATTTTATTTTTAAAACACATATGAAGATTACAATAGTCCAACCCCATTAGGCTCTAGTAAGATCCATATAGCGAGCTTTCAACCAATGACCCCCGATCCAGTTGGCTCAAGACATTAGGTGAAACACCCCTCGGGCTTAATTACTCGAATCAGACTACGCCACGAGGCCAGACTTGTCATCATAAGGATTTTTTTTTTTTTTTGTTGTGCAAGAAAAGAAAAGATAGACTGAACCATATATATATTTTTTTATTATATATGTGACTGCATCGTGACTATAGGTCAACGAAGGTCGGATCATAAGGCACCTAAGTAATCTAACTGGGATATTCAACCTCTATCTTTATGTGAAAACCAAATTCTGAACCTTATGGTACGAACAAGGATACTCATACTTCTTTTACGGATAAGGCTAACAAAAATGCAGTTAACAAATGAACTCCTGAGGCTTTCCTATTATCATTAAGTACACGTGTGGGGATCTAATAATAGGTCACTGATCAGTCATAGTATGCATGTGTTCCTTGCCTTAATAGTTGCACACACTCAATATGAAAATACATGTGCATTTGCTCAGAAAAGAAAGTAATAGAATAAATCAAATGCAAAAACAAGTTTTTTTTTTTTATCAAAATATTTCCCTCCCCCCAACTTAAACATTGCATTGTCCTCAATGTAAAAAAAATGCAAGAAAACTATATATGAGAGACAATAGAGAAAATAATAGAGAGAAGAAGAATACCTTGAGCTGTTGATTTTCAGAAAAGAAGACCTACAAAATAAGAAGAAAACTAGAAATAAAAGAAAAAATAATAATTCTAACTAATATACACATACCTTGGCCGTCATGTTTAGTCATAAGAAGGCTCCTCCAAGGGACAGGAGTCCTCTTCATCTGCAAAATTTTCAACAAAAGGTTTTAATCTGTGTCCATTAACCTTAAAAATTTTGCCATCCTGTGGATTCTCAATTTCAATTGCCCCGTGTGGAAAAACAGTTTTTACAATGAAGGGACCTGTCCATCTTGATCGTAACTTTCCAGAAAACAGATGTAAGCGAGAGTCATACAAAAGAACTTTTTGTGCAGGTTCAAAAGATTTTCTTAGAATTGAGTTATCATGCCGAATTTTCATTCATTCTTTACAAAGTCTAGCATTGTCATACGCATCCCGTCGAATTTCATTCAATTCACTTAGTTGTATTTTTCTGGCTAAACCAGCATCTGACAGTTCAAAGTTTAATTTTCTAATGGCCCAATACGATTTATGCTCTATTTCAACAGGTAGATGACATGCTTTTCCATAGACTAGCCGATACGGGAACATACCAAGAATAGTTTTATAAGCAGTACGGTAAGCCCACAATGCATCAAAAAGTTTTAAAGACCAGTCTTTGCGTGATGGATTCACCGTTTTCTCTAAAATCCGTTTAATCTCCCGATTAGCTAACTCAACTTGGCCACTAGTCTGCGGGTGATAAGGAGTTGCAATTCTATGAGTGATACCGTACTTTCGTAACAGGATCTCAAAAGGTTTGTTACAGAAATGTTTTCCCCCATCACTAATTATGACCTTGGGCATCCCAAACCTAGAAAATATATTTTCTTTAAGAAATTTTAAAACTGGTTTGTGGTCATTTGTTCGACAAGGCACAGCTTCTACCCATTTGGACACATACTCTACACCAACCAAAATGTACTCATATCCAAAAGACGGTGGGAATGGGCCCATGAAATCGATGCCCCACATGTCAAAAATTTCAATAGCAGTAATGGGCTGAAGAGGCATCATTTGCCTACGAGTTAGACTTCCAACACGTTGACATGGGTCACATGTCCTACAGAACTCGTGGGCATCTTTAAATAGTGTAGGCCAATAAAAACCACATTGCAAACTTTAGCTGCCGTTTTCTTAGATGCAAAGTGTCCTCCGCAAGCATTGGCATGACAGAAAGAGAGTACACTTTGTATCTCATGATCCGGAATGCATCTTCTAAAGATTTGATCATTGCAATACTTGAACAAATAAGGGGCATCATAATAATAACTCCTTACTTCACGCAAGAAATTATTCTTATCATTCGATCCCCAATGCCCCGGCATCCGGTTCGTGACAAGAAAGTTTACAATATCAGCATACCATGGCATAGTAGAAAGTGTAAACAATTGCTCTTCAAGGAAGGAGTCCTTGATGGGCAACTGTGGCACCAAATCATGAACAACTAGCCGTGATAAATGGTTAGCAACCACATTCTCTACTCCCTTTTTATCTTTGATAGTGATGTCAAATTCTTGGAGTAAAAGAATCCATCGTATTAAGCGTGGTTTAGCCTCTTTCTTATCCAGTAAATATTTTAGCGCTGCATGATCCGTAAAGATAACAATAGGAGCACCAAGGATATAAGAGCGAAATTTGTCTAATGCAAATACTACTGCAAGCAATTTCTTTTTGGTGGTGGTGTAATTCATTTGAGCATCATTTAAAGTTTTGCTTGCATAGTAAATGACATATGGCTTAGTATCCTTGCGTTGTCCTAGGACAGCTCCTATCGCATAGTCACTAGCATCGCACATGATCTCAAAAGGTAATGACCAATCGGGTGGTCACACGATGGGTGCAGTGCTAAGCATAGACTTCAACTTTTTGAATGCCTCTTGACAGGTTTCAGTCCAATTGAACGGTGTATCAAGGGATAGGAGGTTACATAATGGTCGAGCTATGACACTAAAGTCCTTGATGAACCTCCTATAAAATCCGTCATGACCCAAAAATGATCTAAAATCTCTAACCGTCTTGGGTGCAGGTAGCTTGGCAATTAAGTCAATCTTAGCTCTATCAACTTCCATGCCCTTCGATGAAACAATATGTCCTAGAACAATTCCCTTTGGCACCATGAAGTGGCATTTCTCCCAATTTAGTATCAGGTTCTTTTCTATACACCGAGCTAAGACAGCCTGTAAATGTAGTAAACAATCATCAAAAGAATCGCCAAAAACAGAAAAATCATCCATGAACACTTCCAAAAACTTCTCGTTCATGTCTTCAAAAATACTGAGCATGCATCTTTGAAATGTTGCAGGTGCATTACATAACCCGAACGGCATCCGACGGAAAGCGAATGTGCCAAAAGGACAAGTGAAGGTAGTCTTCTCTTGATCCTCAGGTGAAATTTCAATTTGGTAGTATCCGGAATAGCCATCGAGAAAACAATAGAATTTGTGTCTTGCAACTCTTTCCAAAACTTGGTCTAGGAAGGGTAGGGGAAAATGATCTTTCCTAGTGACCAAATTCAATTTTCGGTAGTCAACACACATGCGCCAACTCGTCGGAACACGAGTTGGAACTAGTTTACCCTGATCATTTTTGACTACCGTCAGACCTGCTTTCTTGGGCACGACTTGAGTAGGACTCACCCACTTGCTATCGGAAATTGGGTAAATAATACCCACATCAAGCAACTTGAGGACTTCTGCTTTAACCACATCTCTCATCGTAGGGTTCAACCTGCGTTGCATTTGCCTTGTGGTTTTGGCATTGTCCTCCAAATATATCCGGTGCGTGCAAATTAAAGGGCTAATCCCCTTCAAGTCTGCAATAGACCACCCTAAAGCTCCTCTATGATTCTTTAGAACACCAAGTAATTTTCTTTCTTGGGCATGATCAAGATCAGATGAGATGATTATAGGAAAAGTGTCATCGGATCCAAGAAAGGCATACTTGAGTTCCTTCGGTAAAGGTTTCAACTCGAGCTTAGGTGCTTGTTCATGGGATGGTACTATCTTTGCTCCTCGAGATGGCAAATGTTCAAATTCCTCTATTCTCGGTCTCCACCCATTGACCATCATGACATCTGAGTTATCTAAAATAGGTGGGACCGTATCATCAGCAGTACCTTCAGAACACCAATCTATCAAACCATTGTCGGCCGATTCAGTAAATGTTTCTTTTAACAAATATTCTTCCGCAATGGTTTCAACCCATTCAACTTTTTTACTTTCTTCATGTTCACTGGGTTGTTTGCCTATACTAAAGACGTTCAGTTCCAAAGTCATATTGCCAAAAGAAAGCTTCATGACACCATTCCTACAATTGATCAATGCATTAGAAGTTGCAAGAAATGGGCGTCCTAAGATGACCGGAATCTGAGATGGTGAATTGGAAGCCGGATGTGTGTCCAGTACGATAAAGTCAACAGGAAAATAGAACTTGTCTACTTGGACCAACACATCTTCGATAATTCCTCTAGGGACCTTCACTGACCTGTCAGCTAATTGTAAGGTGACAGTTGTTGGCTTCAACTCACCCAAACCGAGTTGCTCATATACCGTATATGGCAACAAGTTCACACTCGCCCCTAAATCTAGCAATGCTCGCTCAATCCTAAAATTGCCAATGATGCACGAGATAGTTGGGCAACCTGGATCCTTATATTTAGGAAGAATGTTATGCTGTAAAATTGCACTCACATTTTCAGCCAGAAATGCCTTCTTCTTGACATTTAAACGACGCTTGACAGTGCACAAATCTTTTAAAAATTTTGCATAGGAAGGCACTTGTTTGATTGCATCAAGAAGAGGTACATTGATTTTTACTTGCTTAAAAAGCTCAAGAATTTCAGAGTTTGGTTCAAGCTTTTGCAAGGGCTTTAATCTTTGTGGAAATGGTGCAGGAAAAGGACATTCAATTTGTTCAGTAGATGTTGGTGCTTCGGTTTCTTCATTGTCCTTTTCTTTTGTCTTGGGAGGGTCAGAATCAGGTATGACTTGTGTTTGTTCTGGGACTGGTCGGTCAATAATCTTTCCACTTCGCAATGTTATTATACTCTTTGCTTGCTCTTTATGCGAAGTTGAAGATGATGCATTGCTACCGCCGTAGACTTGAGGGTTAGGTTGTGGTTGAGCTGGTAGCTTACCCTTCTCTTGAGCACTTAAAGCAGTGGTCAGCGTTGTCAGTTGATTTCTTAATTCATCATTGATTTTAGCTTGACCTTGCATGAAAGATTGCAAAGTTTCTTCGAGACTGGATTTTTGAGGGGGTGCATGTGCATAATGAGGGTGTGGAGGTGGAGGAGTTGGGTTATATACTTGTTGAGGTTGGTCATTCCTCCACCTGAAATTTGGATGGTTCTTCCATCCAGGGTTGTAAGTACCCGAAAAAGGATTATTGAAAGATTTTTGATAGGTATTCATAACATTGGCCTGATCGTGCAAGACTTCCTTGAATGCGGGTATTGTGGGGCAATCAGTGATGAGATGGCCAGGCATCTCGCAAATCCTACAACACTCGCTGTTATGTTCTATGGTCTTGACAGGTTCAATCCTTCTAAGTTCAATTTCCTCTACCTTCCTAGTAAGGGCTGCCATTTTAGCTTGAATATCATCCTGAGTATTAAGGTTGTAAAGGCCCCCATGTGGAATGCTAGTAGGCTTAGGCAAAGGTTTATTCACTCTATCCCCTGTATCCCATAATTGTGCAGTCTCTGCGAGAGAGTCTAAATAGTCCCATGCCTCATCGGGTTGCTTTTCCAGAAATAGACCATTGCACATAGTCTCTATAAATTGTTTCAACTGTGGAGACAACCCTTCGTAAAAGAAACTAATGGTTCTCCATGTTTCAAACCCATGATGAGGACAAGAGAGAAGCAAATCTTTAAATCTCTCGCAGCATTCATAAAATGTTTCATGGTCTTTTTGCTGGAAATTACTAATGTGCCTTTTCAAAAAGTTAGTCCTTTGTGCGGGAAAGAATTTTTTCAAGAATTCTCTTTGCATATCATGCCATGTTCCTAGCGATCTAGGTCTCAAGGAGTTCAGCCATGTTTTGGCTTTATCCTTTAAGGAAAAAGAAAACAAGGTCAATTTAAGGACATCTTCCGATACATTTGGCACTCTAAATGTGATGCTAATTTTCTCAAAATCCTTAAGGTGAAGATAAGGGTTCTCGGATTCCATCCCATGATACTTGGGCAGCAATTGAATTACTCCTGGTTTAATTTCAAAGTGTCCTACATTTTCAGGAATAATCATGCATGAAGGTTAACTAGTCCTAGTGGGATGTAAGTATTGTCGAAGTGTCATAACTGGGGGTCTACCTTCATCACCATGGTGACTTCCTACATCATCAGAAAAATTTGCCATCTCACAAGGTGCGAGTCTGCGAAGGAATTTTAAGGGTGTGTCCTAAGGGATGATCTAAAATTGTACGACTTAATCGACCGGTGTCGTCCCTATCCCAACCTAGCATACAAAATTTAATTAAAATTTTTTTTTTTAATTTTTTTTTTTGATGATGATCACCCTTGATCTTTTCTTAAAGTTCTTATCAATTTTCAATTAGCAACAAGGGTTAAAAAGATATGATAATAATAAAATTCTGGTTCTAAAAAAAAATTAAACACAGAAAATTCAAAGCAGACAATAGCAAAGTTTATATTAATTTAATGGTCGTAAAAGTATCAGAATATCAATCAGACCGTTCAGATGAAAGAAACATGTGTCCTACAGCTGCTGACGAAATTTGAGTGCAATCAGACGGTGGATTACTCCGATATCAGAGTTTGATGCAGACTATGCAGGGAATAAAAAAAACAGCAATAAAGATTTTTTTTTTTTGAAAGAAAAAGACTAAATACTAGGATACTGATTAAATCTAAAATTATACTAATAAATCAGCCGTTCTCCGGCAACGGCGCCAAAAACTTGGTGCAAAAATAAAATTGTTCTCCCAAGTGCAGGAGAATCGCACAAGTAGTAAATTCTCGGAAGTCCGAGGTCGAATCCTCAGGGAACGAACTATAGATTATTAGCGTAATTTTTAGATGTAATTCTTAGTTGAATAAATTTGTGGATTAAAATGATGCTTTGATTTTCAGAAATTAAATGCAAAGAATAATAAACAAAATTCAATGAAATAAAGATGGTAGGGATCTGGAATCCTCCTTGATGATATTGCATCCAAGGAATAAACTCTATGGTTCTTGATTAAAGATTAAATGTAGGATAGATCTAATCATGGTATATGTTTCATGAACATATGAACTCAATTTTTAAGCATCCGTCGTGCTTTCTACGTCTACGACGAATCAAATACTAAAGCAATCCATATATCAATAATCATAATCCATTAAAGATCTATCTATGAAATAACTACACATGAATCAAGAACATATCAATAAATATAAACCATTGAAAGCAAAAGTTTAGAGTTTACTTCAAAGAGCAATACATCAAAGGTTCCTCCATCTCCCTCCCTAAGAAATCAGCCCTCCATTAACATAAAAGAAAACTCTTTTTTTTTTCTTTTCTTTTTTTTTTTTTGGAAACAGGGGCTCCCCTGTTTCCCTAACAGGGGCTCCCCTGTTTCCCTCTCTTCTTTTCTCTCATGACAGGGGGAGCTCCTCTGTTTTTTTTTTTTTTTTGAAATGGGGACTGCCTTGTTTCACCGAATGAGGATAGAATAAATAATCGCCAACTTCCCAGCCGAGAGGGATATCAAGCTCGCCTTCGATCCACTCCTCACACGCGATGGAGATCAACGGATGGATGCTAATCCGGAAGAAAAGGATGGACACGGACGATGCCTCGCTGATGCTGAAATCACGGGATGCCGGGATCTTCGGACGCGGATGTGGTTGGACGTGGCTGTGGCGGATGGGTGCGAGGAGGATCGTTAGGAAGCACGGACGCTGGGAGAAGCTGGAATTTCGGTTGCTGTGAAGCTTGGGATGCGAACGGATGAACTCAGATGCGAAAGAAGCGGACGGAAGCTGGATCTTTGCTGGGATGAGGTGTGCGCTTGTGAGGAGGATGAACCGTGGACGGCTGGCTTGCAGACGTGGGGGAGAGGCTGGATCGCGGTAGATTTTGCACGCGGACGTGGCATGCTGGGATTCTGTGAACGTGGAAGCTTGGGAGGAAGGAAATCCGAGACGCGTGGGATGCGAAGATGCTCGGGATGGTTGCGGACGCTGGGTCACGGACGCGGATGAAATGCTTCATGGGATGCTGACCGGCTGGGCTTGAACGCTTGGGATTGGTTGGAACTCGGGTGCAAGATAGCTTCACAAGCGGAGAAGACGGACTGCTGGTGCTTGGGCTAAGATGCAGAAGAAGCTGGGTCGCACGAGATGCTGGGAAGGGAAAATGAAGCTGCGACGAAGTGGACTGCTGAACTTGACCTCCTTTTAGTGTGCAACTGGGGTCGTCCATGCGGTTGGCTGGTCACCTATAGTGATGCATCTTTTTGAACCCAATGTGCATTTTAGCTTTGATTTCTGATCACCTGTACCCCACAAAAATATAATATTAATGCGGCAATTTTATCATTATTTGTTAGCAATAATACTAATTTAAGTGATGTATAGATCGCACTTTTGTGCTCTCATCAATCGGTTTAGGCTCGAACCTGTGAGGTCACATGCTTAGAAGTTTCTGGATTGATCAAATAGCTGATTGACGATTGAGAATCGTCTAGAGGTAAAATAGTCAATGTGATTGATTGATTGCCCTAAGCAATTGTTGCTTGGAAAAGTTAATTGGTGATTGGATCACTGATTAGACTCAATTTGCCCCCAACCAAATTAGATTTGGCTTGAGTCAAATTGGACTTGGACTTCTTGCCCATGTGGGACCCACGTCCTGCCTATGTGGGACCCACATACTGTATGTGGGACCCACGTCCTGCCTATGTGGGACCCACATACTGTATGTGGGACCCACGTCCTGCCTATTTGGGACCCACATACTGTATGTGGGACCCACGTCCTGCCTATGTGGGACCCACATACTGTATGTGGGACCCACGTCCTGCTTAAGGTGGGACCTGCATACTGTATGTGGGACCCACATCCCGATCGCCCTCCAGGCCACGTCATCCTTTTGCATGAGTGACACGTGGCGGAGCAGGACACCTCTTTTGCTTGCATGTGTGACATGTGGCGGAGCAAGACACCTCTTTTGCTTGCATGTGTGACATGTGGCGGGCCTGGACACCTCACACTCCTCTTGATGTCATCCATGACCTCATCTGCCTCATGAGGTCATGCATGACATCGCCCTCCAGGCCACCTCACCCCTTTGCATGCGTGACACGTGGCGGAGCAGGACACATCTTTTTCTTGCATGTGTGACATGTGTCCTGGCTGGACACCTCACAGGACACCTCATAGGGACACCTCACCTTCTTCTTGGCCTATAAATAGGCCACCCCTCTTCCTTTTTCTCTACACAAAAAAAAAGGATCAAGAGCACTAGAGAAAGAGAGTGAGAGGAGAGGGTAGCTCTGAAGGTGAAAGCCCAAGAAGGAGTTCTTGAGCTGTGAAGGTCCATCTTCGTCCTTCTCCATTTCAGCCAACCTTCTGCCTCCCTGCGAGCTAGCACTCCCTGGGAAGTTGATCATTCCGGAGCTTCGCGTGGACGAGTCATCGAAGCCGGATGCTTGTGCGGCTGCGAAGCATCCTTGAAGGAACCCCCTTCTAAAGGTAAGAGACCTGATCTCTTTTACGGTTGAGATATGATCTCAATCTTCAAATCACAAGAAGTTGTGATTTATGCATATTTATTCGAATCACACAATCATCGGGATCTGAGGGCTTTGTGATATTTGGTGTCAAAGCAAAGGATTAGTGGAGACTATCCGATTCCCGAAAACTCTCACACGTGATCGTGTGACGAAGCGTGGCTCTCCACCCGGGGGCTCATATGATGAGTGCTTTGATAGGCACGTGCGGGTGTCACCCTATGTATTGGGACTGAGCCCGTGCCACATGTGATGTACAGTTGAAGATTGTCTTCGACTGGTATCTGAGTTAAAATATCTAAAATATCAAGCATGTTATGGGTTAAAATGTTTAACCCGTTCTTTCCGCATAAAATTTTCTGAAATTCATGCTTAGCCCTCTGCACGCATACTATCAATCAGGTAAGTTCTCCTCTGTCCTATTACTTCTTTAAATTTTCTTTAATATTGAGGATAATGTTAGATTTAGGTATGGGGGTAAGAATATTTTTGATTTTTTATGCAATTAAAAAAAATTAAAATTAAAAAAAAAAGGGATTTCAAATTTTTAACTCAAACTCTAATCTTTTTGGCTATACAAACTAGAAATTGCTTTGACAATAGCTTTGAGTTAAGGAATATGATAGCAGTTCTAGTTTGAGTTTTCGTCCCACCTATCTTCTGCTAACATGATACAAGATGATTTAGCACCTACACGTAAGCACATGAATAGTGGGGTATGTATACTTGCAACTAATATGAATACTTTTAATCTTCGGGATAATTTAAAGTTATATGTGTGATGAACACCCTAATCAAAAAAAAAAGAAGAAGAGAAGAAAATAAAACGAGTTTATTTTAACGCCCACGTCCCAGACTCTACCACCGTGTCTTCCCACCGTGTCTCCTCCATTCCAGCCGTCGGCATTCAACGCCCACGTCCCAGACTCTACCGTGATCCCACTCCTCGGATCAAGCTTCCGTGTCTCCAATGCCATCTGTTAGATGTATGCCCTAGAAGCCAATCTGGCTGACACATTGTTAATTCTAGGGACATAATTTTGTACTTGACTATTTATTATTGAATAAATAATAGGCATCTTTTTCATTCATATTGTTATTGTGTCTATGAATCGTCCAAGGAATTAATAAGATGATGATGCATATTCTCAAGAGTTGAGAATTTGAGCCATGTATCATTAGTGATTAATTTCTAAACTGTTGCCCAAGGTGACAACCCAAGAGGGGGGGTGAATTGGGTTTTCTAAAAATTATGTTCCCTAATTTTTACTTTGAATAGAATGCAGCGGAATAATAAGATGTTATTTACTTAAGCTCTAGGCAATTACAAGTAAAGCAGTGGAAAATTAAGCTAGAGCAATTATACTATGGCTTTAGGGTGCAATTGATCTAAAATTAACTTTTAGTTGTATGATCAATTTTAATCTATGTGTATGGTAAGAATGGAGTGGAAGCTAAGCAAATTCTAAACAATCACTTATAACTCTATAGAAAACAAAGCTAGAGATATTACACAATTAAGCATGAATGTAAGGCATGAAATACAAGAGATAAGGCATCACAAACACAAAGATGTATAGTGGTTCGGTGCACCCCAGCACCTACATCCACTCCCCAAGACCTCTTGAAAATTTTACTATAATCCCTCAGATTACAGTCGGTTGTTTTACAAGCTCACAACCCAACTTGTTGTTTTGCGAGATCACAACGAACTCGGTCGGTTTTCACAGGCTCACCGACTAGAACCAACCGATTGTTTTCACGGGCTCACAATCCAACCCAGTTGGTTTTCCCAAAGGCTCACCAACCACAACCTTACAACGATTGTTTTCCGGATTCACAATCAACCCAGTTGGTTTTCCCAAGGGCTCACCAACCACAACCTTACAAAGTTGGTTTTTCCTTTGGCTCACCAACAAACCTTAACCCCTTGATTCAATCCCTTGATTGAATCAAGTTACAAGATATTAGAGCAAGAGTTTAAATCAAATACAAGCTTCTCAAATAAGCAAATATAGCAAATATAAATAAGTAAAGTAAAGAGATGAAGCCCTCTAACAAATTTGTAGATGGAGGAACTCGGCTTCTTCTTTACTTGACCCTCTTCTGATTTTGCACGAAGTAGAGGATCACCGAGGCAGCACACGGATGGAGAGGAAGCTTTGGAATTCACTTGGATGCTCTTCTTCTCTCTATTTTACTTTGAATGGCCCTTTTGTGCTTATGGGAGATTTTCCTTGTAAACTCTTTGAAATCTCTTTCCTAAATGTTCTCTCCCACTTCCATACCTTCTCCCCTAGCTCTCCTCTTGATTTTATAGCTTTAGAGGGAGTGCCAACAAAAATCTAGCCGTTAGAGACAAAAATAGAGCCGTTGGAATCAAGAAAAAACTAGCCGTTATGCCTCCCAGCGTGCTGGAGTCGACTCGGCTGAAGTAGGAGTCGACTCGGCTGAAACAGGAGTCACTTGTGAATAGTAGTCTGTCGGCACTGTAGCTGGGAGTCGGCTCCGCACTGTAGCACTGAAGTTGGAGTCGACTCGAGATCACTGTAGCGCTGAAAATCAACTTTCTGTTTTTTTGTTTGTTCTCAGTCGGAGTCGACTCGTAGAGTATCGACTCGAGCACTGTTTCTTGAAACTCTAGAGTGCCAGAGTCGACTCGGAACTTCCAGGAGTCGACTCGAGGACTATTCTTTTGAATCTTTCTTTGAGTTTGCTCCTCCAACTTGAATCCTTTGAACTTGAAACTTGGGCCAATTAAGTATATCTTTCTTCCAACTTTTTGAGAGCTTTTGAGGCCTTCTTTTATTCTTCCAACTTGTTATGTTTCTAGCAAAATAAATATCTTTCTTCTTGCAACATAAACATTAGTAATTATACTTCAAGGTTTTGTGATCATCAAAATCAATCTTTAACTCAATCTTTGGGTCATCAGTCTCCCCCTTTTTGATGATGACAAAACTTGGAGTATATGCAATATAAAATAGATTATGTTCTAGAACTAATGCATAACTAAGTTGCATGAAGTAGAAAATATGTATGTATCTTTAAAATATACTTCATGATAATGCTTTAGATTTAATCAACTTAACATAATCAACACATAAAGCATTATGAGCATATACTTAGATATTTCTCTCCCTTTTTGACAACATCAAAAAGATAGTGAAACATTAAGCACAAAGATAAGAATATTCAAATATTTCTTTTCCTTATAGTACTCTGATTTTCAATTAATGCATGTCAAATTATTGCAAGAATATGAATCATAAAGGCAATAATGTCAGAATCAGATTAATTAGAATAGGCAAATGATGATGAGAGCACATCGAATGTGATTCCAAGGATAGTTTTCAACTCAAGTGTAGGTGGAATCTTTCTTAAGTTAATTCAAGAAGTACCACAAATGATATTCAAGGAAAGCACGAATGAAAATCTAATCATTTTTTAATAATAAGTATGAAAGCTTGTTCATTTAAGATCTTTTGTCCAATATATTAAGTATTTTAGCAGCATGAGAGCAATTGAACTAATTTTCTTTTTTTTGGAGTATAATAGCAATATTTTAAGTATAATTTCAAAGTTCTTTTATTTCTTTAAAAATAAGTACATTTTGATACATATAATAATGAATTGGCACAAAATTGAAGTTCTAAAGAACAAGCCAATTAGGACTCATTACTAAATTCCCAAAATAGATTTTCTGAGAGATACTCAAGAAAATTCAACACATTATTCTCCCCCTTTTTCATTAAGTTAGAGGCTCTTAAGATCATCTGTTTGAATTGCAATTTGGTTCATGATTTATGCATAAGATATATTAACCAAATAACAAGCTTCAAGGTGTATCATAAAGATTTTCAGATTTAAATTTCAGATGACACATATTGGAGAGTATTAGGATCACTTTTCATTTAGTATTCATTTTCTCACCTTTAGTTATAGATTTATGCGATTAAGTTCCATCAGATCTCTCCTTCTGAAATTTTCTTTCTCCCCCTCAATTGATCATTCCATTTAAGAGTTTAGAATTTGAAGATAATGTTCAATAAAATTGTCAATCTCAAAAATATATTTTCTATAAGTTTCAGCTTATTTTCATAAGACTCAAGGTTTGAGATAAGACAACCTTTATAGAACTCATCTCAAGGTATAAACTTATTATATAATTAAAGCAAGTCTTGCAATATAAGGAGGTTCATCAAAATCAATCCATAAAATTCAAGGTATGCATTAAAGTAACTATAGGATAAGATACTGAATATCTAAAGCTCCCCCTCAAAAGATGCATTCTTCTTTAATCATTCTTTTCTTTTGTTGAATTTCAGATTTTAATGATAAACGTGAATAAAACTGAAACTTTATGATATCAAGAATGTAGAGTGATCTAGAATTATTCAAAATTTATAGCAATCACTCTTTTTAATCTTTCAAGAACAAGTTATTCTTCCTCTTAATCTTTGAGAAAATGTACTGAAATATTAATCAGAAAATGATTCATTTGAAGCTCAAATTCTTTTAAAAGCATTTACATTTTCTTTCTTTTAAGAATCATTTGAGTGAGCTGAAATGTTTCTAAACTTAAGATCATTCACTCTCTTAATAATATATATATATGTATATATATATATATATATTGATGGAAGTCTTTAATAATGTAGGAGAGAAAAACATATAGATGATCATTGAAGTATATATATTTATAGAACTCAATTTCTTAATTATAGTTTTTCAGCAATGTATACATGAAACACAATAAATCTTTTTAATATCAAAATAAAATCATATATTTAGAAATTTTTGTTTGCAATCAAGATCATCGAAAGACACATCATTTGGACCAATATTGGTACACTCTAAAGATAAGTAATGATATGTTTCGGATGCGTATCGGAGCAATCAACCAAGGCATCAAGATGTTAAGTAAATTAATTCTGTTTTTCTTACATTAAGATTTTATTTAGAAATTATATTGAGTTTAAGCTTTTATATAAAATCAGATTCTGAATTTCATAAAGATTTTCAATAGAGGCTTTCAAAGTCATAATTTGAGATATGTATCTTCCACACTGTAGCTCATCTTAAATCATTATGATTGAAAACACATATTTCAATAACATTAGAGCACTTTCAGAATCTTTATATTTAATATTGAGTTTCGATACACGATGGAGGATATTTTAACAAGTATTAGGACATTATGTATCAAAGTTAGGCAAGTAGAAAGATAGATCAAGATCAATTCATTTTGCCTAAATAGAAATATCCTTCTCTTCTTCTTTTTGCACATCTATTTAACTTTCAAAGATAAACGTGAATGACAAAACTGAAATTTCTTTTTTTAATATTACTTAAAAAAAATAGTACTTTCAAATATTCAATCAAATTATCCAAGCATGGAGCATTACACAATATTGAGAACCCATAATTCAAAACATCATGCCACATGCAAAATATATTATGTGTTAAGTCATGCATTAAAATATTAAGAACAAGCATGTCAAGGATCAAAATCAATTCTTTTCAAATAAACTCCCCCTATTTAAATATAATCTTGCATTGATTTCATCCTTAAAGTGTGTTTTCAAGTGATTAAAAAATTTGACTTGATTCTTCTTATATATTTTCATTTACTTTGTCTTTCATTTTTACTTTCTTATGCTCTTTACTCTATTTGCTCCCTATCCGGTGGAGTTGGAAGGGGCACGAGGTACTACCACTAGCCTCCCTCTTGTACCGTCCCTAATATACCCTACACCGAATAGTTGGGTCAAATAGTGCCGGGTACTACCACTAGCCTCCCCATTGGCACCATCCCTATGATGAGCAATATAGAAAGATTAAAATGTTCGCTTCAAACTCTCCCTGTTTAAGTGTAATTAATTACGGATTTTATCCCTTTCACAAGTCTCATAAATGTGCCAAATATATTATGCTTGTTTTGCTTTTCCTTAAGATTGAAGTGTTTGCCTTTACTTAGATTTTACTTCTCTTGAATAATATCCATTTTCTTTTCTTTATCTCTCTCTCTTTTTGTTATTCTCAAGTAATTTACATGAAAGAGCAGAATAAAGAAATAATCTTATGTATCATATAGATGTATATCATGCAAACAACATTTTCATTGTGTTCAAAGATTCATAACTTCTCACAAGTTATTTTTCATCAAAACTTTAAGCATATACTTGTGTATTTCATGGTTATGATATAGGCAAAGAAATAATTTAGTTTGGGCAAACCATGAAACACTTTCTAAAAGTATAAGTCAATCAATACATATATAGACATGATATCAATAATTAATAATTAAAGAATTTAATCATGCCATAATAAGATTTAAGTTATTGACTTTGCTCAATTAATTTATGAGAGAGGTATCTAGAATTACCAATTCATTCTGCATTCTTCAGTCAAATACCTACTAGATTTCTTATGTATGAACTTTTGGCTGAAGAAGATCCTCTCTCTTGTTTGCATGTGAATGTTTATTGTATCTTACATGGAGATATCCTTCAAGTTGAAATCTCTCACTTTCTTGCTCAAGGATCCTGCATAATTAACAAAATTCTTTTCTTTCTTGAAGGAAAGTCATTAGTTTCTTCAAGATACAAACCATTCATCCAACATATTTTTAACTAGGTGACTCAATATAAGATATGACAATAGTTAAATATTGAGTCACTTTACTCAAGAGATTGCCTAAATATAAGCAAGCACATATCACTTGAACTAAAGAGATAGTTTCATTAATCAAGATGGTTCAAGGACAAGCATGTGAGGCAATAGGAAGATTTATCAAGGTCAAATCAATTTCTTATTTTCAAAATCAATTTAGTTTAGATTTTATTTGCTTAAGATAATTATCAATAAGACACGCTAGCTAAGTTTTAATCAACTTATCTTAAACAGTTGTTTCTATCAAAATTCAGATTATGATTTATTTGTTATCAATAAAATATGATTCATTAAAGTTAGATTGAAGTCTTGCACGAGGGCACATAATGAGCATACAATCTGGTCTACTAGCTGTATGATAAAATAATTATTCTATCATGCTTTTGATGCTTGTTCCAAATCACATATTGCTTTATCATATATGTAATGAGTATTTTTTAAATAATGTGGTTATTTTACATAGATCTTTTCTAATGAAATAACCATATAGGAGTGCATTCTACACATTCATTTGATAGAATATAAAGCTCATAAAGCAAGCAAATGATAATGGTAATCCTAACTTCTAATCATGCAAGAATTTCATCAAGATCTATTTCATCTTTTCTTGATTTAGTCTTTTAGTAGTCATCAATTTTTCTTCATTAAGTGCATTTCTGAAAAACTCAATTTGGTTCTAATTATTAACATGTTTTCAGATTGTTATATGTAAAAGATTAACCATATACATATATAATTTGATTTTAGTATCTTGATAATAAATCATTAGTCTCATAAAGAATAAAATGAATTGATATTTCTGCAACTAAAATCTTTTCATTGAATATTCTATATGCATTGCTTGATGAATGATGTCCAAGGATAGACATATCTTTATCAGATTTGGCATTACTTTCAAGAGACCATATCAAGTATAACATATACTACTGATAAATATGAAAGATATGCAATAGTTCATTTTCTATTTTTCAGAAGATCAAAAGGAGTTTTCATCAAAAATAGATCTAATAGAAATCATATGTATGACAAGCAGTGATGATAGCTTTAAAAAAATATTTAAGTAGATGACTATCATACACAATTGTCTTTTTCATTTCTTCAAGAATTCTATTAACCCTATTTTACTTATGGTGTCCTTGGTGCTGAAATAATTAATTTCTGTATGAACTTTATCAGGATTTTGGTTTTCAACACTGTGCCATGATACTCTTTATCTTCATAGTTTGGAAACCTTTATCATTTGAAACACTTTTACAAGATTTAGCAAATACAGAAAATATTTCAATTTTATTTGCCAAGAACAAATCCAATATAAGCTTTTGAAAACTTAGTGATGAAAACAACATCTTTAGATTTAGAAATTGATTTTTGTTTGTTTCCTTAGTTAGCATGCATAGCAAACTTTGACCTTTCAGAAGATAATCTAAGTAAGCCAATGGCAAGGTCTTTTGAGATTAAGTACATACTAGCATGAGTTGATTTTATATGCCAAAGATGGTTTCTTTAATCTTGGTATTCATAGTGTATATATTCAAAAGCACACCAAGTACACATTATCATATCTATGATCAATAAATAATAATGCCATGGATAAAAACTCTCAATCAAGCATATAGAGAATTCATAGAGTTATTCTTAATAAATTGATTAATCATTTAGCAACTTATCCAATAGTGAGTGAAGTATACTATAAAATGAAGTGATTTGATTATATTTCCAAAAGTATTTTCTATATCACAAAATTGATCAATACATGCAATTCATATTTTAATCAAATACTAAAGCAAAAATAATGATGAGATGCAAGGATTACTGATTGCATTATTATTATTATTATTATTTTTATTTAAAATTACTTTTCATAAGTATGTTTTAAGTTTCATTTTTTTTGACGTGTGTCTAGAACACCCATTTGTATGAATCTATTTGTTCCATGGGTATCTTGGCACATCTATGTCTACATCCTCATATTTTCATTTTGGGTACCCAAGCTTGCTTGGGTCCTTGAGAGTTAGGACATATGGTTCCTTTTGGAACCCAGATTTGTTTAATTGTAATAACTTTACTACTTGATTTAATTATGTTAGAACGATAGGTAAAGTTGTTATGCCCATTCTTTTTATGTTTGAAATAAGTTATCTTATTTAATGGTTTGCTTGGTGAATTGATAACCTTTTTCTCTAGAGATTTATTATTAAGTAAAGGAGTCAAGCTAAATTTTGATTTATCATAAGCAACATATTGACTTTCAAACATTATTTTTAATCTTTCTGAACTTACAGTGAATTTGTTAATAAAAGATTTTAATTGGTTAATTTCTTCATTTAAGTTTTGATTTTCTTTAATTAAATTCTGATTTTTCTGAATCAATTGTTCTGAATTTAACCTTAAGCTTTCATTTTCAGAATTTAGTTTGTCATATATTTCAGCAATAGAATTTTTTTCTTTTGAGATTTCGAGATTTAGCTTTTTAAGATTTTTATTTTTGATAGCTAATTTTCTACATTCACTATACAAATCATGAAAAGCATTTAATAGTTCATCATAAGAATATTCTTCATGAAATTCATTAGATTCAGATTCTACTTTATCTTCTAGTGCCATAAAACATAAGTTAGTTACCTTTTGTAGTTCATTATTGCTTCTGGCTTTTAATTTCTTGCTTGACTCTTCCTTGGTCAAAACTTTCTTCCTTTTTATCTCTTTCTTTCTTTCTTCTTGCTTCCTCTTCTTCTTTGTCTTTAGGAAGCTTTTGAATTTTTTTTGTTGTTCTTTCTTCCTCGAGTCGACTCGGGTTTACTTGGAGTCGACTCGACTGACTTGAGAGTCGACTCGAAATCTTCGGGAGACGTCTCGTTCTCAGAGGCCTAAAAGATGATTCTCTGTCTTTTGAACTGTTCTGCCTCGGAGTCGACTCGGGCCTTGTCGGAGTCGACTCGGCTAACTTGGGAGTCGACTCGGAACTACTTGGAGTCGACTCGTTCACAGGGTCTTCAAGACTGTGTCTCTGCCTTTCAGACTGTTCTTCTCTAGGAGTCGACTCGGACAAACTAGGAGTCGACTCGGCTACTGTGGAAGATTCTGCAATCTCATTGTTAGTACGCAATTGAAGCACATGTGAGCTAATCTGAGATTTATCATAAATATTTTCTAAAGTATCCCAGATCTCTTTAGCAGATAAGCATGCAGAAATTTTATTAAACTTCGTTTCATGAATAGCACAATATAATATGTTCATGGCATTAGCATTCAATTGTGCTAAGTCCTTTTCATTAATAGTTTGAGAGAGTGTGTGAAGGTCATTTATTATGATTTTCTATAAATAATAGTTTTGTGATTGAATAAAAATGCGCATGCGTGCTTTCCAATATGTGTAGTTTATGCCATTAAACAGTGGAGGGCTATCAATTAACTGTCCCTCTCCTAGAAAACTATCTATTTGAGTTGTCATGATCTTTGGCTCTTGATCGTGAGATCAATAATTAATCTTGAGCACCTGCTCTGATACCACTTGTTGCCCAAGGTGACAACCCAAGAGGGGGGGTGAATTGGGTTTTCTAAAAATTATGTTCCCTAATTTTTACTTTGAATAGAATGCAGCGGAATAATAAGATGTTATTTACTTAAGCTCTAGGCAATTACAAGTAAAGCAGTGGAAAATTAAGCTAGAGCAATTATACTATGGCTTTAGGGTGCAATTGATCTAAAATTAACTTTTAGTTGTATGATCAATTTTAATCTATGTGTATGGTAAGAATGGAGTGGAAGCTAAGCAAATTCTAAACAATCACTTATAACTCTATAGAAAACAAAGCTAGAGATATTACACAATTAAGCATGAATGTAAGGCATGAAATACAAGAGATAAGGCATCACAAACACAAAGATATATAGTGGTTCGGTGCACCCCAGCACCTACATCCACTCCCCAAGACCTCTTGGGAATTTCACTATAATCCCTCAGATTACAGTCGGTTGTTTTACAAGCTCACAACCCAACTTGTTGTTTTGCGAGATCACAACGAACTCGGTCGGTTTTCACAGGCTCACCGACTAGAACCAACCGATTGTTTTCACAGGCTCACAATCCAACCCAGTTGGTTTTCCCAAAGGCTCACCAACCACAACCTTACAACGATTGTTTTCCGGATTCACAATCAACCCAGTTGGTTTTCCCAAGGGCTCACCAACCACAACCTTACAAAGTTGGTTTTTTCTTTGGCTCACCAACAAACCTTAACCCCTTGATTCAATACCTTGATTGAATCAAGTTACAAGATATTAGAGCAAGAGTTTAAATCAAATACAAGCTTCTCAAATAAGCAAATATAGCAAATATAAATAAGTAAAGTAAAGAGATGAAGCCCTCTAACAAATTTGTAGATGGAGGAACTCGGCTTCTTCTTTACTTGACCCTCTTCTGATTTTGCACGAAGTAGAGGATCACCGAGGCAGCACACGGATGGAGAGGAAGCTTTGGGATTCACTTGGATGCTCTTCTTCTCTCTATTTTACTTTGAATGGCCCTTTTGTGCTTATGGGAGATTTTTCTTGTAAACTCTTCGAAATCTCTTTCCTAAATATTCTCTCCCACTTTCATACCTTCTTCCCTAGCTCTCCTCTTGATTTTATAGCTTTAGAGGGGGTGCCAACAAAAATCTAGCCGTTAGAGACAAAAATAGAGCCGTTGGAACCAAGAAAAAACTAGCCGTTATGCCTCCCAGCGTGCTGGAGTCGACTCGGCTGAAGTAGGAGTCGACTCGGCTGAAACAGGAGTCACTTATGAATAGTAGTCTGTCGGCACTGTAGCTGGGAGTCGGCTCCGCACTGTAGCACTGAAGTTGGAGTCGACTCGAGATCACTGTAGCGCTGAAAATCAACTTTCTGTTTTTTTGTTTGTTCTCAGTCGGAGTCGACTCGTAGAGTATCGGAGTCGACTCGAGCACTGTTTCTTGAAACTCTAGAGTGCCAGAGTCGACTCGGAACTTCCAGGAGTCGACTCGAGGACTATTCTTTTGAATCTTTCTTTGAGTTTGCTCCTCCAACTTGAATCCTTTGAACTTGAAACTTGGGCCAATTAAGTATATCTTTCTTCCAACTTTTTGAGAGCTTTTGAGGCCTTCTTCTATTCTTCCAACTTGTTATGTTTCTAGCAAAATAAATATCTTTCTTCTTGCAACATAAACATTAGTAATTATACTTCAAGGTTTTGTGATCATCAAAATCAATCTTTAACTCAATCTTTGGGTCATCATAAACGCTCCTGATCGATGGATCATCACGAGGACGGTGATCGATCCGATGAGATCAGTGCACGCATTACTTTTCCTATGGATGGACGAGACTCGAGTCCATGGTGTGGAGACATGGAAGTAATAGTGCAGGTGCTTGTTAGAGAACAAGGGTACTGAGCGTGACCAAGACAAGAAGTCACTTGGATGTCTATCCACTCATCAGTGACTTGCTTGATGCTGCAGTAGTGTGACTGGTCCTTTGACCTGCGATGCTTCGGCTACTCACAGTGAGGTTATTATAGTTTGACTACACAAATACATGATCTCTAGCCATATGGGTCCATGCAGTGTAGATTGGCTGCAGTAGGTTCACTGTAGGAGTAGGGTATGAACCTATAAGGAATCTATCGACCTTGATAGATAAGGAGAGATCCTATGTGATTTATAAGACTGAGTTCGTAAGATCTCGGTCGGGGCAGATTGCACAGTGGAGAAAGAGTTCTCCGCTCTCGAACTTAAGTCGAATAAATCTTGACATATGACAAACGAAGGGGTTTGACGAGTTATCCATGAAGGACTGTATCACATGATAACTGCACCTAGAGGTTCATCATTCTATTCTACTGGGTAGCCACTACATGCTGCTAGGTGTCACTAGTGGATGGTGGGACTTATAGAGATTCTCTTGATGATCGATAAACCCTAATGAGCAGAGTTGGAATCGTTCCGACCCATTGAAAGGAGTTTTCAATGATATTGTGATAGAGATCACAATATATCTCACTACCAGTCAGAGTAGAACCTATGGGGTCACACACACTAGAGGCATTGACCGATCCGATGGTTGAATCGTGATTAGGAATCAGAAGTAATCAATTCGATTGATAATAAGTTGAAGAAGGAACAAAGGGAATTGATTAATTGGACTTAAAACAAGAGTCCTACTTGGAGTAGGATTCGTAGAGTCCTAATTGGATTAAGACTAGGAATCCTACTTAGACTGGGATTCCTACTTGGACTGAAAATCCTATTTGGAGTAGGACTAGGATTCCTACTTGGAGTAGGATTCCTATAATCCTAATTAGATTAGGAGTTTTGAATTAAATTTGGATTCCTACTTGGAGTAGGATTCCTAGAGTTCTAATCGGATTAGGACTTCGAATTCAAATTAGAGTCCTAATTAGATTAGGACTAGAATTAAACAAGTTCTAATTGGATTAGAATTTTTTCAGTCCCAATTAATTATTAATCCAATGAATCAAGATGACTCCTAATTAGATTAAGATTGAAGAGTTCAATTGAGTCATGGTTCATTCAAGTTCTAATTGGATTAGGACTAGCATAGATTGAACCCAATTGATTCATGATTTGGACTAAACCAAATAGGAGCCCTATATGCCTTTAAAAGGCTTTGAAAGGAGGTTCCCTAATGATAAGTGAAGCCCTCCTCCTCTCCAACTCGTGGCCACCCTTCTCCCCTCTTGGTTTCAGCCGCCATCAGCAAAAAGGTGAGAAGAAGAAAGCTTGGCGGCAGCCTCCTCCCTCCTCCTTTGCTTCATCCAACGCAGGGGAAAGAAAAGGGCTGCAAGGTGCTTTGATTCTTCTTCAAGATCCCTCCTTCTTCTTCCTCCTCCCAAGCACAATCAAGAGTTGATTGAAAGGGAGGTGATCAGCCATCAAAAACATATCTCTGCAAGGGAGCTAGCACCCCGGGGAGATTGAAACGTTTGGATCGGTTCCTGCTTCGTGTGGATACCCGTAGAGGCCGGACACTTGAACGGCTTCAAGCGAACCTTCATCCAAAACCACGATCATCAATTTGCGGTGATCATCTATCCGCACAAGGTGAAGATCTGATCTTCTAATGTTATTTAAAAGTTTTTAATCCTTATCTATCTACGAACGGTTTTTAAACAACGTTCATGCGATGAACAGTTGATCCCGCGCATGCCTCTTCCGCTGCATCTGAATTTTTGAAAATTTTTCTGCGGCATGGGCGGGTTCCCAACAGTGGTATCAGAGCCAGGTTTCGTAGATTAAGGTAAGAATTAATTATCTAAAAGCATCTTAGATCTGAAAATTAAAGGATTATGCGTGCTGAAAATTTCTGCATGCAGATTTTTTCTAGGGTGCTGATTTTTGCATGCTGATTTTTATGTAATAAAAAGATGATTCTAATTGCATTGTTAATGAGATTACAAAGTTTAGAATCATGATTAGCATGATCAGCAACCTATGTCATAACATAATCAATTAATTCTCAAATCTAAAAATTATAATTGTTGCATATGGTGATGATCATAGGATTCAAACCCTTTTGGTATTAAATGTAAAGACCTGCGATATGATCTGCAATATCATGTAATTTTTCAGATGCTTGCATGCATCTTATTTAATATTTTGAGAGGCCTGCGTGCCTCCTAAAAGGGAGATGTAATTTATTATTATTTTTATTTTTTATCTGGTTGTATTTATGTGATGTGATGTACGTCAATGATCAAGTCGAAGATGATGCATGAGATGAACAGGGGTCTAAGCGGTTGATGGCGATTGGATCAAGAGTTGGTCAAGGATCGAATCAAGGAGGCTTGGAACCAATTCAAGGGTTGAAGACCAGTTGATCGATTGACGTGCATGTGCTTGTAATATGACCTAATTAGAATCCATGATCATCACCCATTTAAAGTTTAGCTTTAATTATTGCTGCGATTATAACTGCCTGCAATGTGCCGTTTGCATGTGATGTGAATGAGAGACGGGTAGATAGGTTTACATGTGATGTAGCAAATCCAATTGAGACCTAAATTAAAACCTCCTCAATCAAGTCGAGAGTGAACCAACATGAGCGAGTCATATTAGATTAATTGATCTAATTGGTGTCTAAGAAAGCATGAAAGGTGGTTACTTAATTAGGACCTTACTCTCTGAGTAAGGGGAGCCTCCCACCTGCTTACCTAGCCAATTGTTCGATTACCTCTTATGAAGAGCTCAAGTTGCAAACACTAAGACCTGATTAACCAATATTAAGTCTATAGGTCTTCCACCGTAGTAGAGCTGCTAAGGTCTTTCTGATGTTGATTTGTCTCGGCTGGACACAGTGGGCAAGTTGCATCGGGGGGCTGGACCTCTCTATAGACATGAGATGTTGTAGGGTAAAGGTGGGGTTGGGCACCAATAAATGTTAGGTGAGGACCCAATGACGACTTTATTCCTACGGTTATACGGTGGGTCTGACTTAACTAAGAAATGTGACCAATAACTGTTAGGTGAGGTCTTCATGGCTTAGAGACCAAGTTGCACTGCAACATGCTTGAGAAGCATTGTACAAGAGTTGTACACTCATCCATCTATGTGTCACCAATAACTGTTAGGTGAGGTGCCATGTAGATTGGTGAGACCGCAGTACCTACTAGAAACCCTAGTCGCGTAGGACTTTCGTTTTCTTACCAGGGAAGTGTAAGGGATTCGAGAAAATAGTGGGAGGTACATTTGTTCTAAAAGACCTTAGAACAGATTAAGGATCAAGTACAAAAGTCTAACTAGAATCTTTACTCTCTACAGATCATAATGTTAGCTTCAAACCCTTTGACCCGTATTCTTGAGACCAACCGATTGACTGGAACCAATTACAAGGACTGGCTTAGAAACCTCAAAATTGTTTTGAATTGTGAGAAAATAGGCTACATACTCGATTCAGATATCCCCACACTACCAACACGTGCTACTGATGTTCAGCGTGAGATGCATCAAAAGTGGACGGATGATGACATCAGAGTCAAGTGCTATATCATGGCATCCATATCCAATGAACTACAATGCCAGCATGAAAATATGAAGACTGTTAGGGACATAATGGCACACCTGCAAGAGTTGTATGGTGAGCAGAGTCGCACAGCTCGTTTTGAAGTATCCAAGAGGCTCTTCAAAGCAAAGATGCGCGAGGGGCAGTCTGTTGGCAGCGACCCGCACCGGAACCCACTCACACCGGTACAACCACCAACGTCGGACAAGCAAAGAGAGAAGCAAACGGATAAGCACTCTCTCGCTCCCTCGACACCGGACTCAAGGATCACCGCTTCGCTTCCGCTACGAAGGGCAAAAGATTACCCCGTGGTATCAATAGGGTAAAACACTTGAGCACCGCAGCGGATTATCAAACCAAAAGAAGAAGAAATAGGAAGAAAATAGCAAAGCAAACACAAAGATGTAACGAGGTTCGGCTACAAGTAGCCTACGTCCTCCACCGTTCCAAATCTCAATTAGGATAGATTACAGAGATAGCACACACCCGAACGATCACACGCGATCGCTCTACAAGAGATTCACACAGAATTCCCCTTGCACAAGAAGTAGGATCCCAATCCTCTTCTTCTCTAGAACCCTAGCCGCACAAAACAAGAGTCTCTCTCAAAATATTCTTGAATATCTCTCCTCCTAGGGCTCTCATGAGTCCTATATATAGTCTCAAGACCTTCAGATGATCATAGCCGTCGAAACGCCACCAAAAAACACCAAAAGAAAATCGTACATACGATTTTTCGCGAGCCCGAGTCGACTCGGCTGTGGTTCGAGTCGACTCTGGCACGTCTGGACAAAACTGGCACGATCTAGAGTCGACTCGACTGTAGCTCGAGTCGACTCGACGATGCTTCGAGTCGACTTGACTGTATCTCGAGTCGACTCTGACAGTCGAGACAGAAACATGGTTTTCTCGGTCTTCTGGCCTTTCTCCTCCCGGGTCGACTCGACTGTTCCCGAGTTGACTCGACTGTTCCCGAGTCGACTCGACTGTAGCTCGAGTCGACTCCGACAGTCCGCCAGACAGAATTATGCAGAATTGATTCTCCTTCAATTCTCTTCATCACCAATGGTCTCCACATACCCCAACAATCTCCCACTTGGAGACCTTGGGTATATCCTCTTGTTACTTGGCTCTCCTCTGTGCTCCCACTGTAACTGAATCATCCTAGTGAGATAGGTACGATGCCTCCTCAACGTCTTCAAGCATGAAGACCAGCAGAAGCTGAACAACTCCTCAGCTTCTCCACCGTGACGACCTTCGTCAACATATCTGCAGTATTCTGACTTGTATGAATCTTCTCCAACTTGACGAGTCCCTGCTCGAGCAATGACCTCACAAAGTGGTACCGTATGTCAATATGCTTCGTCCTTGAATGGAAAGCTGAATTCTTTGCCAGATGAATTGCACTTTGACTATCTGAATATAACATGCAATCCTTCTGCTCCTTCCCAAGCTCCTTCATCAAGCCCTGAAGCCATATTAGTTCCTTGCACGCCTCTGTGGCTGCCACATACTCCGCCTCCGTAGTCGACAATGCAACAACTGGTTGCAACCTGGAAATCCAACTGACGGCTCCACTGCCCAGGGTGAACAAGTACCCTGTCGTGCTCCTCCTGTCGTCCAAGTCTCCTGCCATGTCTGAGTCCACAAAGCCCTGTAACCGGATCTCAGAACCTCCATAGCACATTGATATGTGCTCCGTGCCTCTCAGATACCTCAGTATCCATTTGACCGCACGCCAATGCTCCAAGCCTGGGCAGCTCATAAAGCGACTCACAACTCCCATTGCTTGAGCAATGTCAGGTCTCGTACAGACCATAGCGTACATCAAGCTCCCCACCGCCGATGCATACGGGATTTTTGACATATTGAGCTCCTCCACCCGCGTCTTCGGACTTTGTCCTTTTGAAAGCTTTAAGTGGGCACCTAGTGGTGTGCCAACAGGTTTGGCACCCTCCATGCAGAATCTCTTGAGTACTCGGCTGATGTACTCCGTCTGAGATAGTCTAAGGATATGTTTAGACCTATCTCTGCTGATCCGCATCCCAAGGATCTGTTTCGCTGCTCCTAGATCCTTCATTGCAAATTTTCTTGACAGCTTCAGCTTCAATTTTGCAATCTCATGCATGCTAGCTCCTGCAACTAACATGTCATCAACATATAATAGCAAGATAATATAAGATGTACCGAAGTCCCGGAAGTAGCAACAGTGATCCTCCTGACATCTCCTGTATCCTATCTCAAGCATGTAACTATCGAACTTGAGATACCATTGCCTGGGCGCCCGTTTCAAACCATAGAGGCTTTTCTTCAATTTGCAAACCAAGTCACCCGTGCCAGCTGCAATGTATCCCTCCGGCTGCTGCATATATATATCCTCATCGAGATCTCCGTGAAGAAAAGCTGTCTTCACATCAAGCTGTTCTAAGTGAAAATTCTCTACTGCCACCATGCTCAGCACCGCCCGAATAGAACTCATCTTGACTACAGGAGAAAAGATCTCCGTGAAGTCGATACCTGCTCTCTGCTGAAATCCTTTTACAACCAGCCTGGCCTTGTACCGTTTCTTCCCATTCTGTTCTTCCTTCAGCCTGTAAACCCATTTGTTTGACAGTGCTTTCTTCCCCTTGGGCAGATCCACCAAATCCCACGTTTGATTCTGCTCCAATGACTCCATCTCATCATCCATGGCCAACTCCCACTCCTTCCTGGTATCAACCTCCAATGCCTCCGTGAAGCATTCAGGTTCGCCATTATCTGTGAGCAGCAAATAACTAAGAGTCCCATCATACCTTTGAGGAGGCTTCCCATGAGTACTACGAGTGGACCTTCTTAGTTGTGGAGAGGGTGCCAATACTTCAGGTTCTTGCTCTGATTGAGTCTTCTGACCAGAATTTGTAGACTCCTCTTCAGGATCCACAAAACACGGCTCAACAGGTTTTGTTTCTGATTCAGTGCTCTGCTGCATTTTCTCATTAAATACCACATCATTACTACGAATGATCTTTCTGTGTTCGGGATCCCAAAAACGATAACCAAACTGTTGACCTCCGTATCCAACGAAAATGCACTTCTTTGATTTGGCGTCTAATTTGCTTCTTTGATTGGAATCAACATGGACATAACTGGTACAACCGAATACTTGTAAGTGCGCCAAATCAATCTTCTTCGCTGTCCATGCTTCCTCAGGAATTCCAAATTCAAGTTTCTTTGATGGCCCTCTGTTGATCAAGTAGGCAGCAGTGTTAACTACTTCTGCCTAAAACTGCTGTGGCAATCCAGCATGTATCCTCATACTCCTGGCACGCTCATTAATTGTTCTGTTCATCCTTTCAGCAACTCCATTTTGTTGTGGTGTCCCTGGAACTGTC
Source organism: Phoenix dactylifera (assembly GCF_009389715.1). Classification (NCBI taxonomy): domain Eukaryota; kingdom Viridiplantae; phylum Streptophyta; class Magnoliopsida; order Arecales; family Arecaceae; genus Phoenix; species Phoenix dactylifera. The sequence goes on from NW_024068214.1 coordinate 91,856, forward strand.
CTCTGCCTGACGATCCCAGCTTCTGCACAGTAGTCCTCAAACTCTCTGCTACAATACTCACCACCGTTGTCTGATCTCAGGCATTTTAACCTCCTTCCTGTCTCGAGTTCTACCATTGCCTGCCATCTCCTGAAGACCCCAAATACCTCTGACTTGTGCTTCAAGAAGAACACCCAAAGCTTCCTGGTAGCATCATCAATAAAAGTAACATAATACTGAGATCCACCAATGGAAGAAACCGGTGCAGGCCCCCACACATCCGTGTGCACGAGATCTAGCTTTTCTTGCTTCCGAGGTTTACCTTCTTTGTTGAATGAAACACGCTTCTGCTTTTCGAGAATACAATCCTCACAGAAGTCCATCTCAACACTCCTGAGACCCTGCAGCTTTTCCAACTGGTGCATCACCTCCAGTCCCTGATAACTCATGTGCCCAAGTCTGCAATGCCATAACTTGGCGTCCACATCTGCTGCAGCAACTCCAATAGAGTTTTTCGTGCCGTTGGCGATATAAAGTGTCCCAACCTTCTTGCCACTAGCCACCATCAACGAACCCCTGGATATCTTCCACTGATCAGCTGTGAAAATAGTCTTGTACCCCTGGCTCGCCAACTGTCCAACAGAAATCAGATTCCTCTGCAGTTGAGGCACGTGCCGTACGTCCTCAAGCTCAAGTGAAGATCCAGAAATCAACTTCACTTCCGCGCTTTCCCTTCCTTGTATGGTGCAAGGCTCTCCATCCCCTAAGTAGACTTTGCCGAAGTCTCCCTTCTCATATCCTCCAAGAAGCTTCCGTTGGGATGTAGCATGGAAAGACGCGCCTGAGTCTATCATCCAAGACTCGTCACCGGTAGATAAAGATAGAACGAGGGCATCCATGTCACCGTTTTCAGCAAGATTTGCCAGATCCTTGCTGACTCCTTCGGTGTGGTCGCCTTGCTTCCCTTTAGGAGATTTGCAGTCCCTCCTAAAGTGCCCCATCTTCCCGCAGTTCCAGCACTTCGCTCCCTTGTTCTGAGGTGCTCGAGACCTGCTGGATCTCGACTTCGAGTCGCTTCGAAATCGACCGTCCTTCTTTTGTCTTCCCCGGTTAGAGATGTTTAGTGCACTTCCAGACGACTCCGTAGCTCCAGAAAATTTCCTTCTTGCTTCTTCACTCAGAAGCACTCTCACAACGTCATCAAAGATCAACTTTCCCGTCGCCGAAGAGTTGCTCACCGCCATCACCAGGCCCTCCCAGCTATCAGGCAATCCGGAGAGGATTAGCAATGCCCGAATCTCATCGTCAAAACTAATCTCCACTGACTCTGTGGAGTGATCGATTAAAACCCCGTTTGATTTTGATGAGCTCAAAGCATTTGAGTATATCTTGTGATTACTAATGAATTCAATTGAGTGTTTCAGTAAAAATCCTGTCCAAGTGTCTCTAGACTTGGTTCATAGCATTTTGGATAAGTTAAGAAGTCTGCATGAACCAATGTCTGAGATACGAGTCGACTCCCGAGTTTCACGAGTCGACTCTAAGCGTATCAAGGTCACTGGCACGAGCTCGAGTCGACTCCTGATCAGTACGAGTCGACTCCGACTGAAAACAGACAGAAGGACAGAAGAGCAGTTTTTCAGGTCTGAGATTCGAGTCGACTCCAGTGGAATGCGAGTCGACTCCCAGCGGTACACACAGAAAAAGTCAGAGAGCGTTTTATGGACTCTGAGATTCGAGTCGACTCCAGTGGAACGCGAGTCGACTCCTAGCGGTACACAAAGAAAAAGTCAGAGAGCGTTTTATGGACTCTGAGATTCGAGTCGACTCCAGTGGAACGCGAGTCGACTCCCAGCGGTACACAAAGAAAAAGTCAGAGAGCATTTTATGGACTCTGAGATTCGAGTCGACTCCCGCAGTACGCGAGTCGACTCCGAGACTGTGCGACCATCGACAGACAGAAGACCATGTTACTGCCTCTGAGATTCGAGTCGACTCCCAGACAGCTCGAGTCGACTCCAAGACAAGCTTCACGTCAAAAGGCAGAAGACCAACTTTCAGAAACTGAGAGCCGAGTCGACTCCAAGGAAGTTCGAGTCGACTCCAAGACTGGATGAGCCAAAAGACAGAGAATCGGGAGTTCGGGCTCTGAGATTCGAGTCGACTCCCAGGACAGTCGAGTCGACTCGAGTGGACAAAATTCAAATTTGGATCCACGGACTACAGAGGATGAGCCGACTCCAAAATTGCCAGGTCAGCGCCAGAAGTTGGCGAGTCGACTCCGGGTCAAGACGAGTCGACTCCCAGTCAAGACGGAAACTTTAATTCAAACTGGGAACAGTTGCCGAGTCGACTCCGGAAAAGCTCGAGTCGACTCCTGCTACAGCCGAGTCGACTCCTGATCGCGCGAGTCGACTCCAACCCACCAACGGTCACATTGTCAGGCTGCGCAGAGTGTGCAGAACGGCCAGAAAAAGCAGAGTAACGGCTAGTTTCCGTGGGGGTTGGCTTAAATAGCCACAGAAGACTGTAGCAAGGTAGAGAACACACATTCCACTCCTAGCATTCAAGTCTTCAAGCTCTCTAAGTGCTCTTCAACGAGAAAAAGGGAAGATCTGCATTTACTGCTCCACCAACATCTTCCCAGCATTCAAAGCTTCCTCTTCCTGCTTTCAAGTCGATCACTCTTTCAAGAGGAGACCGGAGTTCCAGAAGCCACACCTCTTCACCATCTTAAAAGCGTTTGAGGGCTTCTAACTCCTTTACGATTATATTGTTTTAAATCTGCTTTTTGAGAAGCTATTTTCTGTTTTCTTCTATCTCGTGTATTTACTTGATTCAATCGGGGGATTGAATCAAGGGGATTAAGGTTGGTTGGTGAGCCGGTTTAAAACCAACGAGTGTAAGGGTTTGATTGTGAGCCCGGGAAAACAATCGGGGTTGGTTCTAGTCGATGAGCCTGGGAAAACCGACCGAGTTCGTTGTGAGCTCGTAAAACAACAAGTTCGGTTGTGAGCTTGCAAAACAACCGGCTGTAATCCAAGGGGGTTATAGTGAAATTCCCAAGTGAGACTTGGGGAGTGGACGTAGGAGCAAGGGTTAGCTCCGAACCACTATAAAACTTTGTGTTTGTAGTGCATTGTCTCTCATCTTCTTCCCCACACATTACTCACAGCACTTAGCTTTAATTAAATAACTGGCTATAGTATTTAGTTAATCATCCACAAAGTTTTAATTAGCTAAGTTAATTTAAAAACCCAATTCACCCCCCCCCCCTCTTGGGTTGTCTATCTGGGCAACAAGTGGTATCAGAGCCAAAAACTCTTCCACTCAAGAGTTAAAAGATCAAAATGACAACCCCATTTGGATCTTCTCACATTGAGGGTCAGTCCACCCAAAGACCTCCTTTCTTCAATGGATCCGACTACTCATACTGGAAGGCTAGGATGAGAATATTCATCCAAGCCCAAGACTATGAGATGTGGACCATTGTAGTGAATGGCCCATACATCCCATCCACATATGTAGAGGGTGTTAAGGTACCCAAACTAGAAACGGATTGGAATGAACATGACATGAGGAAGGCACAACTAAACTCTAAAGCAATGAATGTGTGCCTTAGACCGTAATGAATTCAATAGAGTTTCAACTTGTAATTCTGCAAAAGAAATTTGGGACAGACTTGAAGTGACCCATGAGGGCACGAATCAAGTCAAGGAATCCAAAATAAACATCTTGGTTCATAAATATGAACTATTTAAAATGGATTCAAATGAAACAATCACAAGCATGTTCACTAGGTTTACTGATATTGTCAATGGCCTAAAAAGCCTTGGCAAGAACTATACTAACAGTGAACTTGTCAGGAAAATCCTTCGGTGTCTACCAAGGTCGTGGGAAGCCAAGGTGACGGCGATCCAAGAAGCTAAAGACTTGAACAAGCTTCAACTTGAAGAGCTCCTTGGATCCCTGATGACGCATGAGCTTACCATGAAACAACACAACGAGGAAGAGTCCTCCCATAAGAAAAAGGTAATAGCTTTAAAATCTACTTCTTCTAACAAGGACCTGTCTTGCAGCAGCAGCAGTGAAGAGGAAGAAGATGAGGAATGTTGCCCAGTAGATACAACCCAAGAGGGGGGGGGGTGAATTGGGTCTTTTAAAACTTTTAAGCTACTTCTAGCACTTTTTGATTAATTATGCTAAGTTGTATATATGCGCAGTGAAAGTTAAACTTAGCGACAGTTTGATGTATAGAATGTGACTTGATTGAGTATGCTTGCAACTCAAGAATTCGCGGATAATAGTTAAGCAAGCAATTTATCTAAGTGAGTAAGTGTGTGAGTTAGATAATGACAAAAAACATTACAAACACAGCAAACATATAGTGGTTCGGTGCACCCCAGCACCTACATCCACTCCCCAAGACTTCTTGGGAATTTCACTATAATCCTACAGATTACAGTCGGTTGTTTTACAAGCTCACAACCCAACTTGTTGTTTTTACGAGCGCACAACGAACTCGGTCGGTTTTCCCAGGCTCACCGACTAGAACCACTCCGATTGTTTTCCCGGGCTCACAATCAAACCCTTACACGTTGGTTTTACCCTCGGCTCACCAACAAACCTAAACCCCGTTGGTTTTCCCTTTGGCTCACCAACAAACCTTACACCGTTGGTTTTCCCTTTGGCTCACCAACAAACCTTTACCCCTTGATTCAATCCCGTGATTGAATCAAGTTACAAGATATTATAACAAAGTTTAAGATAAATCAAAGCTTCTTAAACAAGCAAATATAACACTATAAGCAAATAGAGTAAAGTGAAGTCCTCAAACGAGTTTGGAAGATGAAGGAGCTCGACTTCTTCTTTACTTGACCCTCTTCTGATTTGGCACGAAGTGGAGGATCACTGAGGCAGCACACGGATGGAGAGGAAGCTTTGGGATTCACTTGGATGCTCTTCTTCCCTCTATTTCACTTTGAATGGCCCTTTTGTGCTTTTGGGAGATTTCCCTTGTAATCTGTTTGGAATCTCTTCCCTAAAAGTTCTCTCCCACTTCCATGCGTTCTCCCCTAGCTCTCTTCTTGTTTTTATAGCTTTAGATGGAGTGGAAACAAGAATATAGCCGTTAGAGACAAAAATATAGCCGTTGGACACAGTCTGCACCTCCTGACAATATTACCGTTGGGATCGGAGTCGACTCGCGCGATCAGGAGTCGACTCGGCTGTAGCGGGAGTCGACTCAAGCTTTTCCGGAGTCGACTCGGCAACTGTTCCAAATTTGAATTTTGTCCACTCGAGTCGACTCGACTATCCTGGGAGTCGACTCGAATCCCAGAGTCCGAACTCCCGATCCTCTGTCTTTTGGAGCCGCGCTGCCTTGGAGTCGACTCGACTTGTCTTGGAGTCGACTCGCCTCTCAGAGACGAAAATACCGTCTTCTGTCTTGGGGTTGCGCTGTCTTTGGAGTCGACTCGGACTTTGTGGGAGTCGACTCGAATCTCAGTGTCCAAAAACTGCTTCTCTGAGTTTTCCCTTGTGTACCACTGAGAGTCGACTCTCGCTTTCTTTGGAGTCGACCCGACAACCATTGGAGTCGACTCGCATTCCTCAGGAGTCGACTCGAATCTCAGGGTCGAAAATCCCTCTCTGACTTTTCTGCCTTTTACACCCTGGAGTCGACTCGTTCTACTCTCGAGTTGACTCGCCAAGCATTGGAGTCGACTCGAATTCCTCAGGAGTCGACTCGAAGACTATTCTTTTAAATTTTCCTTGAATTTGCTCCTCCAATTTGAATCTTTTGAACTTGAGACTTGGGCCAATAACTTGTAGCTTTCTTCCAACTTTTCTTGAGTGCTTTTAGAGGCCTTCTTGTGTTCTTCCAACTTGCTATGTTCCTTGCAACATAAATATCTTTCTCCTTGCAACATAAACATTAGTATCTATACTTCAAGGTTTTGTGATCATCAAAATCAATCTATGAATCAATCTTTGGGTCATCAATCTCCCCCTTTTTGATAATGACAAAACTTGGAGTATATGCAATATAAAAGATATTGTTTTCTAGAAGTAATACATAGCTAAGTTGCATGAAGTAGAAAACATATATATTTGAAACATACTTCATGATACTGCTTTAGATTCAATCAGCTTAACACAATCAATTTAAGCTGATTTGTACTCAATACAAAAAGCATTATAAGCATATACTTAAATATTTCTCCCCCTTTTTGACAACATCAAAAAAAAATAGGGAAACATTAAGCACAAATATTTCTTTTCCTTATTGTACTCTGATTTGAATGTTGAATTATTGCAAGAATATGAATCATATAACTCAAGGCAATAATATTGGAATCAGATTAGTGAGCACAGATCAGAGCCAATTAAGATAATTTCAGAGCAGAACACATTGAATGTGATTTCAAGAAGTTTTCTAATTTGATACCACAGATAGTTTTCTAATCAAGTGTGGGTGGAATCTCTCTTAGGTTAATTCAAGAAGTACCACAAATGATATTCAATGAAAAGCACGAATGGAAGTCTAACATCTCTTCAATAATAAGTATGAAAGCTTGTTCATTTAAGATCTTTTGCCCAATCTATTAAGTGTTTTATCAACAGGAGAGCAATTTAATTAATTTTCAGAGTAACAGGTCAAAACCTATATATGTAAAAGACACATCATCATGTTGGATCATTAAGTCTTAATAACTTCAAAGTTCTTTAATGATAATAAGATCATTGGGGCACAAACACCAAAATATGAAATCATGCAACATGATTTCTTTAGAGACTTTCTTTTATCTCTGTAGAAAGTAAGCACAATTTGATACATAACAATATGAATTGGCACACAATTTAAGTTCTAAAGTTCAAGTCAATTACACGTTATTCTCCCCCTTTTTCATTAAGTTAGAGGCTCTCAAGATTTGTAATTTGGTTCATGAGTGATGCATAAGATATACTAACCAAATAACACGCCTCAAGGTGTATCATAAAGATTTTCAGATTTAAATTTCAGATGATACATATTGGAGAGTATTAGGATCACTTTTCATTTAGTATTCTTTCCCTCTCCTATAGATTCATGTAATTAAGTTCCATAAGACCTCTCCTTCTGAAATTTTCTTTCTCCCCCTCAATTGATCATTCCATTTAAGAGTTTAGAATCCTAAGATAATGTTCAACAAAATTGTCAATCTCAAAAATATATTTTCTATAAGTTTCAGCTTATTTTCATAAGACTCAAGGTTTGAGATAAGACAACCTTTATAGAACTCATCTCAAGGTAATTAAAGCATGTCTTGCAATATAAGGAGGTTCATCAAAATCAATCCATAAAGTTCAAAGCATGCATCAAAATAAAGTGTCTTTGGGATAGGATACTGAATATCTAAAGCTCCCCCTCAAAAGATGCATTCTTCTTTAATCATTTTAAATTGTTGAATTTCAGATTATAGTGATAAACGTGAATAACACTGAAATTCTATGACATCGAGAATGTAGAGTAATCTAGTATTATTCAAAATTTGTAGCAATTACTCTTTCTAATCCTTTAAGAACAAGGTATGCTTCCTCTTCAACTTTGAGAAAATGTACTGAAATATTAATCAAAAATGATTCATTTGAAGCTCAGTTTCTTTCAAAACCATTTACATTTTCTTTCTTTTAGACTCATTTGAGTGAGGTGAAATATTTCTAGGCTTTAAGATCATTCACTATATTAATGGAAGTCTTTTATAATGTAGGAGGGAAAAACATATAGATGATCATTGAGGTATATATTTTATAAACTTCAATTTCTTAATCACAGTTTTTCAGCTATGTACACATGAAGCTCAATAAAATTTTAAATATTAAAATAAAGTCATATATTTAAAAATATTTGCTTGTAATCAAGATCATTGAAAGACACACCATTTAGACCAATATGAGTACACTTTGAAGATAAGAAATGATATGTTTCGGAAGTGTATCGGAGCGATCAAAATAAATTCTGTTTTTCTTACATTAACATTTTATTTAGTAATCATATGGAGTTTAAACTTTTATACAAAATCATATTCTGAATTTCATAAAGATTTTCAATAGAGGCTTTTTAAGTCATAGTTTGAGATATGTATCTTTCACATTGTGGCTCATCTTAAATTATTACAAAATAAGGATATTTTAACAAGTATTAGAACATTATGTATCAAAGTTAGGCAATTAGAAAGATAGATCAAAATCAATTTATTTTTCCTAAATAGAGATACTCTTCTCTTCTCCTTTCTACAATTTTATTCGACTTTCAGATTTTAGAGATGATTATGAATGACAAATCTGAAATTTCTTTTCAATAGAACCAAACAAAAGATGTTATGTAGCAATTCAAACATTCAAACAAATTGTCCAAGGATGAAGCATTACAAAACATTGAGAATCAATAAATCAAGACATCATACCATATGCAAAATATACCATGTGTTAAGTCATGCATTAAAATACTAAGTACAAGAATGTCAAGGATCAAAATCAATTCTTTTCAAATAAACTCCCCCTATTTATATATAATCTTGCACTGAGTTCATCCTTAAAGTATGTTTTCAAGTGTTTAAAAAATTGACTTGATTCTTCTTATATACTTTTATTAACTTTGTCTTTCATTTTTACTTTCTTATGCTCTATACTCTATTTGCTCCCTATCCGGTGGAGTTGGGAAGGGGCACGAGGTACTACCACTAGCCTCCCTCTTGTGCCGTCCCTAATATGCCCTACACCGAATAGTTGGGTCAAATAGTGCCGGGTACTACCACTAGCCTCCCCATTGGCACCATCCCTATGATGAGCAATATAGAAAGGTTAAAATATTCACTCCAAACTCTCCCTGTTTGAGTGTAATTAATTATAGATTTTATCCCTTCCAAATGTGCCGAATATATTATGCTTGTTTTGCTTTTCCTTAAGATTGAAGTACTTGCCTTTACTCAGATTTTTCATCTCTTGAACAATGTCCATTTTCTTTTCTTTATCTCTCTCTCTTTTTGTCATTCTCAAGTAATTTACATGAAAGAGTAGAATAAAGAGATAATCTTATGTATCATATAGATGTATATTATGCAAACAACATTTTCATTGTGCTCAAGGATTCATAACTTCTCACAAGTTATTTTACATCAAAATTTTAAGCATATACTTGTGTATTTCATGGTTATGATATAGGCAAAGATATATTTTAGTTTGGGCAAACCATGAAATAATTTCTAAAAGTATAAGTCAGTCACTACACATATAGACATGATATCAAAAATTAATAATTAAAGAATTTAATCATGCCATAATAAGGTTTAAGTTACTGACTTTGCTCAACTAATTTGTGAGAAAGGTATCTAAATTACCTATTCATTATATGTTCTTCAAGCCAAACTAGATTTCTTATGTGTGAACTTTTGGCTGAAGAAGATCCTCTCTCTTGTTTGCATGTGAATCTTTAGTGTATCTTACATGAAGATATCCTTCAAGTTGAAATTTCTCATTTTTCTTTCTTGAAGGAAGGTCATTAGTTTCTTTAAGATACAAAGCATTCATCCAACATATATATTTTTAACTAGATGACTCAATATAAGATATGACAATAGTTGCATGTTGAGTCACTTTACTCAAGAGATTGCCTAAATATAAGCAAGCACATATCACTTGAACTAAAGAGATAGATTCATTAACCAAGATAGTTCAAGGACAAGCATGTGAGGCAATAGACAGATTTATCAAGGTCAAATCAATTTAGTTTAGATTCTATTTGCTTAAGATAATTATCAATAAGATGTGTTAACTAAGTTTTAATCAACTTATCTTAAGCGTTTGTTTCTATCAAAATTCAGATTATGACGTATTTGTTATCAATAAAATATGATTAATTAAAGTTAGATTGAAGTCTTGCACAAGGTCACATAATGAGCATACAATCTGGTCTACTGGCTGTATGATAAAATAATTATTCTATCATGCTTTAATACAGCTTTAAACAATAGATCTACTTTGCTCATCCTTTACAATTTCTACAAGATGGGGTCATAGATATACCTTCTTCACGCCAATCTTCCATAAGAGTTTTCTTGTGGGCTAACGTTGGTCAATGAAGATCCCCTTTCCTGTTTGTCTTAATTGGAGTTTGAGAGAAGATGTTAATTCATTCATCATATTTCAAATTCACTTTGCAATATAACTATTCATATAAATTTTCATTGGTAGAACAAAAATGATGCCATCAATGTGTGCTATGAGCAAGCAAGATATCATAGATTCTTCTTTTTGATGCATAGATTTATCACTATTACTTTCTATCAACAAGGTTACCTAAGCTTTTATATATCAAGCTTTTGATGCTTGTTTTAAATCACATATTGCTTTATCATATATGTAATGTGTAATTTTTAAATATGGTGGTTATTTAACATATATAAAGTAAGCACATAGAAGTCCATTCTACACACTCATTTGATAGGATATAACGTTTATAAAGCAAACAAATGATAAAGGTGATTTTTACTTCTAATCATGCAAGAATCTTATCAAGATCTATTTCATCTTTTCTTGATTTAATCTTCTAGTAGTCATCATTAAGTGTATATCTGAAAAATCCAATTTGGTTCTAATTAACAAGTTTTTCAGATTGTTATATGTAAAAGATTTAACCATATAATTTGATTTTAGTATTTTGATAATAGATCATTAGTCTCATAAAGAATAAAATGAATTGATACTTCTACAACTAGAATTTTTCATGAATGTTCTATATGCATTGCTTGATGAATGATATCCAAGGATAGAAATATCTTTATTAGATTTGGCATTATTTTTCAAGAGAACATATCAAGCATAACATGTACGACTGAAAAATATGAAAGATATGCAATGGTTCATTTTCCATTTTTCAGAAGATCAAAAGGAGTTTTCATCAAAAATAGATCTAATAGAAATCATATGTATGACAAGCAGTGATGATAGTTTTTTTTTAAAAAAAAATCATTTAAGTAGATGACTATCATACACAATTGTCTTTTTCATTTCTTCAAGAATTCTATTAATCCTATTTTACTTAAGGTGTCCTTGGTGCTGAAAATATTATTTTTCTGTGCACAACTTAACACAAAATTGGTTTTTAATCACTATGCCATGATACTTCTTTTACTTTCATAGTTTGCAAACCTTTTTCATTTGATCCCTTTCACAAGATTTAGCAAATGTAGAAAATACTTTAATTTTACTTGCCAAAAACAAATCCAATGTAAGCTTGTGAAAACTTAGTGATGGAAACAACATCTCTAGATTTAGAAATTATTTTTGTTTGTTTCCTTAGTTAGCATGCATAGTAAAACTTTGACCTTTAAGAGGATAATCTAAGTAATCCTATGGCAAGGTCTTTTGAGATTAAGTACATACTAGCATGAGCTGATTTCATATGCCAAATATGGTTTCTTTAATCTTGGTATTCATAGTGCATATATTCAAAAGCATACCAAGTACACATTATCATATCTATGATCAATAAACAATAATGCCATAGATAAAAACTTTCAATCAAGCATATAGAGAATTCATAGAGTTATTCTTAATAAGTTGATTAATCATTTAGCACCTTATCCACTAGTGAGTAAAATGAAATGATTTGATTATATTTCCAAAAGTATTTTCTATATCACAAAATTGATCACTACTAGCAAATCATATCAAATACTAAAGCACAAATAATGATGAGATGCAAGAATTACTGATTTTATTATTATTTTTTTTGTTAATAACTTTTTAAGTTTCTTTATGTTCCATGGGTACCTTGGTACACCTATGTGTACATCCTCATTTTCTCATTTTGGGTACCCAAGCTTGCTTGAGTCCTTGAGAGTTAGGACATATGGTTCCTTTTGGAACCCATATCTGTTTAATAGTAATAACTTTACCATTTGATTTAATTATACTAGAACGATAGGTAAAGTTGTTATTCCCATCCTTTTCATTTTTGAAATAAGTTATCTTATTTAATGGTTTGCTTGGTAAATTGATAACCTTTTTCTCTAGAGATTTATGGCTAAGTGAAGGAGTCAAGCTAAATTTTGATTTATCAAAATCAGCATGTTGGCTTTCAAACATCATTTTTAATCTTTCTGAGCTTACGGTGAATTTGTTAATGCAAGATTTTAATTGATTAATTTCTTCGCTTAAGTTTTGATTTTCTTTAATTAAGCTATGATTTTTCTGAATCAATTCTTCTGAAAATGATCTTAAGCATTCATTTTCAGAATTTAGTTTCTCTTGTATTTCATCATTAGAATTTCTTTCTTTTGAAATTTTCAGATTTAGTTTCTTAAGATTTTTATTCTTTACAGCTAATTTTCTACATTCACCATACAAATCATGAAAAGCATTTAATAATTCATCATAAGAAAATTCTTCTTGAAAATTATTTGATGTAAGAGTAGATTCAGTTTTTACCTTGTCTTCTTGTGCCATAAAGCACAAGTCAGTTACCTCTTGTAGTTTCTTGGAGCTAATATCATCATTGTCGCTCCTAACTTTTATTTTCTGGCTTGACTCTTTCTTGGTCAAGGCTTTCTTCCTTTTTATCTCTTTCTTCCTTTCTTCTTGCTTCCTTTTCTTCTTTGTCTTTAGGAAGCTGATTTGCCTCGGAGTCGACTCGGACCTTATTGGAGTCGACTCGGTGAACTTGAGAGTCGACTCGACTGAGGGAGATTCAACACCCTTTTCTGCAGTCTCATTGTTAGTATATATTTGAAGCACATGTGAGCTAGTCTGAGATTTATCATAAGTATTTTCTAAAGTATCCCAGATCTCCTTAGCAGATAAGCATGCAGAAATTTCATTAAACTTCGTTTCTTGAATAGCACAATATAACATGTTCATAGCATTAGCGTTCAATTGTGCTAAGTCCTTTTCATTAATAGTTTGTGAGAGTGTGTGAAGGTCATTTGTTATGATTTTCCATAAATAATAGTTTTGTGATTGAATAAAAATGCGCATGCGTATTTTCCAATGTGTATAGTTTATGCCATTAAATAGTGGAGGTGTATCAATTGATTGTCCTTCTCCTAGAAAACTATCTATTTGACTTGTCATGATCTTTGGCTCTTGATCGTGAGATCAATAATTAAACTTAGAGCACCTGCTCTGATACCACTTGTTGCCCAGTAGATACAACCCAAGAGGGGGGGGGTGAATTGGGTCTTTTAAAACTTTTAAGCTACTTCTAGCACTTTTTGATTAATTATGCTAAGTTGTATATATGCGCAGTGAAAGTTAAACTTAGCGACAGTTTGATGTATAGAATGTGACTTGATTGAGTATGCTTGCAACTCAAGAATTCGCGGATAATAGTTAAGCAAGCAATTTATCTAAGTGAGTAAGTGTGTGAGTTAGATAATGACAAAAAACATTACAAACACAGCAAACATATAGTGGTTCGGTGCACCCCAGCACCTACATCCACTCCCCAAGACTTCTTGGGAATTTCACTATAATCCTACAGATTACAGTCGGTTGTTTTACAAGCTCACAACCCAACTTGTTGTTTTTACGAGCGCACAACGAACTCGGTCGGTTTTCCCAGGCTCACCGACTAGAACCACTCCGATTGTTTTCCCGGGCTCACAATCAAACCCTTACACGTTGGTTTTACCCTCGGCTCACCAACAAACCTAAACCCCGTTGGTTTTCCCTTTGGCTCACCAACAAACCTTACACCGTTGGTTTTCCCTTTGGCTCACCAACAAACCTTTACCCCTTGATTCAATCCCGTGATTGAATCAAGTTACAAGATATTATAACAAAGTTTAAGATAAATCAAAGCTTCTTAAACAAGCAAATATAACACTATAAGCAAATAGAGTAAAGTGAAGTCCTCAAACGAGTTTGGAAGATGAAGGAGCTCGACTTCTTCTTTACTTGACCCTCTTCTGATTTGGCACGAAGTGGAGGATCACTGAGGCAGCACACGGATGGAGAGGAAGCTTTGGGATTCACTTGGATGCTCTTCTTCCCTCTATTTCACTTTGAATGGCCCTTTTGTGCTTTTGGGAGATTTCCCTTGTAATCTGTTTGGAATCTCTTCCCTAAAAGTTCTCTCCCACTTCCATGCGTTCTCCCCTAGCTCTCTTCTTGTTTTTATAGCTTTAGATGGAGTGGAAACAAGAATATAGCCGTTAGAGACAAAAATATAGCCGTTGGAACCAGTCTGCACCTCCTGACAATATTACCGTTGGGATCGGAGTCGACTCGCGCGATCAGGAGTCGACTCGGCTGTAGCGGGAGTCGACTCAAGCTTTTCCGGAGTCGACTCGGCAACTGTTCCAAATTTGAATTTTGTCCACTCGAGTCGACTCGACTATCCTGGGAGTCGACTCGAATCCCAGAGTCCGAACTCCCGATCCTCTGTCTTTTGGACCCGCGCTGCCTTGGAGTCGACTCGACTTGTCTTGGAGTCGACTCGCCTCTCAGAGACGAAAATACCGTCTTCTGTCTTGGGGTTGCGCTGTCTTTGGAGTCGACTCGGACTTTGTGGGAGTCGACTCGAATCTCAGTGTCCAAAAACTGCTTCTCTGAGTTTTCCCTTGTGTACCACTGAGAGTCGACTCTCGCTTTCTTTGGAGTCGACCCGACAACCATTGGAGTCGACTCGCATTCCTCAGGAGTCGACTCGAATCTCAGGGTCGAAAATCCCTCTCTGACTTTTCTGCCTTTTACACCCTGGAGTCGACTCGTTCTACTCTCGAGTTGACTCGCCAAGCATTGGAGTCGACTCGAATTCCTCAGGAGTCGACTCGAAGACTATTCTTTTAAATTTTCCTTGAATTTGCTCCTCCAATTTGAATCTTTTGAACTTGAGACTTGGGCCAATAACTTGTAGCTTTCTTCCAACTTTTCTTGAGTGCTTTTAGAGGCCTTCTTGTGTTCTTCCAACTTGCTATGTTCCTTGCAACATAAATATCTTTCTCCTTGCAACATAAACATTAGTATCTATACTTCAAGGTTTTGTGATCATCAAAATCAATCTATGAATCAATCTTTGGGTCATCAAGGAAGATGGTGGTGAGGCACTTCTTGTGCGCAAGTTCAAGAAGTTTATCAACCACAAGAAGACGTATCATCAAAGGAGAGGTCCCTCAAATTCCTACCGCAGAGACAAAGGTAAGGAAAGGGAAAATGAGGGGATTGGGTGTTACGAGTGCAAGAAGCCGGGACACATAAGAGCAGAGTGCCCCTTACTGAAGAAGGGGAGTAAGTACAAGAAGAAGAAGGCACTTGTCACCACCCTATCGGACTCCGACGCATCATCTTCATCATCGGATGAAGAACAAGAAGAGAAGGCCAATTTCTGTTTCATGGCCAACGAAAATGAGGTAATTTCCGATACGCATTTTGATTTTACATTTGATGAACTTTATGATGCGTTCAATGAATTAATGATTGAGTATAAGAATATAAATGTTAAAAACAGAGAACTAAAAGTAACTAACCAAAGTTATATTCATAAGCATGATTCATTAATTAAGGATAAAGATAATCTCACCAAAGAAAATCTAGAACTTAAGACAAGCAACCAACTCCTAATTAAGAAGACTAACACCTTAACGAAAGATATTGAGAAACTAACAAAGGAATTTTCAGATCTCAAAAACCATAAACAAGTCTTAAACAAGGATCTAACTAAAGAGCTAAATGATCTAAAAACCGAAAATCAGACATTAACTAAAGAACTAAACAAATACAAACCCTTAGTTGAAAAATTCACATATAGTTCTGAAAAGTTAAACATGATACTTAATAATCAACGAGCCGTATTTAATAAAGCGGGTTTAGGGTATAAACCAAGGAATAAGCAAAAACTTCTTAGTAACTTCTTTGTTAAAGCTGGGGAAACTAAAATTAAGAAAATAACTTACTTTTCTTGTGGAATAGTAGGACATAAAGCAAATGCATGTAATTTTAGGAAAAGTAAAACTAAAAGAAAAAATAAAAGGGTATGGGTTCCAAAAGGAACCAACTTGACTAACCATGAAGGACCCAAGAAAACTTGGGTACCTAAGATGACATGATTTGCTTGTGTAGGAGTGTCTTGCAGCCAAGGTCAACAAAAACTGCTGGTATTTGGATAGTGGCTGTTCAAGGCACATGACGGGTGATAAAGATCAATTTTTCACCCTTAAAGCTAAGAAGGGAGGTGCTGTGACTTTTGGAAACAACAACCAAGGTCACATCATTGGTATTGGTAAAGTTCAAATCACCCCTTCTACCTTTATAGATAATGTTAGATATGTTGATGGTCTTAAGCATAACTTGTTAAGCATTAGTCAAATATGGTCTAGTTATAGTAGATGATTACTCTAGGTACACATGGGTCATGTTTCTAGCGCATAAGGATCAAGCATTTTCTATGTTTAAGAAGTTCCATAAGGAAGTAACAAATGCTAGAGAGTCCTCAGTTATAGCTATTAGAAGTGACCATGGTACCGAATTCGAAAATCAATTATTTGATGAATTTTGTAGTAAAAAGGGGATAACCCATAATTTCTCAGCACCTAGGACACCACAACAAAATGGAGTTGTGGAAAGGAAAAATAGAACCCTAGAGGAAATGGCTAGAACGATGTTATGTGAAAGTAACCTCCCTAAGTACTTTTGGGGAGAAGCCATTAATACTTCTTGCCATGTATTAAATAGAGTTCTATTAAGACCCATCATAAAGAAAACACCATATGAACTGTGGAAAAACAGAAAACCAAAGGTTAACTATTTTCATGTTTTCGGATGTAGGTGTTTTGTACATAATAATGGGAAAGATAATCTAGGGAAATTTGATCCAAAATCTGATGAAGGAATATTCCTAGGTTATTCTACAACTAGTAAAGCCTATAGAATCTTTAATAAAAGAACCCTAGTTATAGAAGAATCTATACATGTTGTTTTTGATGACTCTAGTGACATCTCATCTAGTAAGAAGGTTAATTTTGATGATGATATTGAAATACTTGAAGAAAAGATAGATGAGATGGGATTACAAGATGATAATCAAAAGTTGATTGAAGGAGAATCATCAAACCAAGAGCCTATAGTGGATCATGGGCTAACTAAAGCTTGGAGGTATGCTCATGGGCATCCTAAGGAACTAATTCTAGATGATCCATCCCAACCTGTTAGGACTAGAGCATCCCTTAGAAATTTGAATAACCATCTAGCTTTTGTTTCACACTTTGAGCCCAAACATATAGAAGAAGCCGAAAATGATGTAAATTGGATAAATGCAATGCAAGAAGAACTAAACCAATTTACTAGAAACAAAGTGTGGGATCTAGTAGAGAGACCTTCTGAATATCCAATTATAGGTACAAAATGGATATATAAAAATAAGCTAGATGAAAATGGAATTGTTATAAGGAATAAGGCTAGACTAGTAGCAAAGGGTTATAATCAAGAAGAAGGTATAGACTTTGATGAAACCTTTGCTCCCGTAGCTAGACTTGAGGCTATTAGACTATTATTAGCATATGCATGCTCTAAGGACTTCAAGCTATATCAAATGGATGTAAAAAGTGCTTTTCTAAATGGGTTTATTAATGAGGAGGTATATGTGGAACAACCTCCTGGTTTTGAAAATCATCAATATCCCAATCATGTGTATAAACTGAACAAAGCACTTTATGGACTAAAACAAGCACCTAGAGCATGGTATGAGAGACTTAGTAAATTTCTATTAGAACATGAATTCTCTAGGGGAAATGTAGATACAACATTATTTCTGAAAAAGAAAAATAAGGATATGTTATTAGTACAGATTTATGTTGATGATATCATTTTCGGTGCTACTAACAATCGCCTCTGCGAGGAATTTGCTGATTTGATGCAGAGTGAGTTTGAGATGAGCATGATGGGAGAGCTGAACTACTTCCTCGGGCTTCAAATCAAACAATCTGAAGGAGGCATCTTCATCAATCAAGCCAAATATATCAAGGAGATGCTCAAGAAGTTTGATATGGAGGGAAACAAGTCAATCAGCACCCCCATGAGCTCATCATGTAAGTTAGACCAAGATGAATCAGGTAAATCTGTAGATCAAAAACTTTATAGAGGTATGATAGGTTCTTTACTGTATCTTACTGCAAGTAGGCCTGATATTATGTTTAGTGTGTGCATGTGTGCTAGATATCAGGCTAATCCTAAAGAATCACACCTAGCTGCAGTTAAGAGAATCTTTAAATACTTAATAGGAACTAAGAACATAGGGCTGTGGTACTCTAAAGAATCTAGCCTAAACTTAATAGGGTACACAGATTCAGACTTCGCTGGATGTAAGCTTGATAGAAAAAATACCAGCGGGTCTTGTCAATTTCTAGGAGAAAACCTAATCTCATGGTTTAGCAAGAAACAAAACTCGGTTGCATTATCCACTGCAGAAGCTGAATATGTTGCAGCCGGAAGTTGTTGTGCTCAAATCTTGTGGATTAAACAACAATTAGAAGATTATGGCATTAAACAAGATAAAATCCTCATTAATTGTGATAATACAAGTGCCATAAACCTAACTAAAAATCCAATTCAACACTCAAGAACTAAACACATTGAGATAAGACATCACTTCATAAGAGATCATGTATTGAATGGTGATGTGACTCTCCAATTTATTTGTACTGATAATCAATTAGCAGATATTTTCACAAAACCCCTAAGTGAAGAGAGGTTCAGTGTACTTAGGAGGGGATTAGGAGTGATTGACCCATCCTAGTGGGAGTTTCCACTAGATTAATTGATTTTGATGGTTAAAATGAGGTTAAAATAGAGTTTCTATTCAATGATCATCAAATCAGATCCCAACTAGGTGATTTTCCCTCATTTGGCACGGTTATAGCATGATTTTTAAGTGCGTGCCAAGGTTAGAGACGACTCGAGTAAGTTTCAGAGCCGGCTCCTAAGGGGGAGTCGACTCGCGCATTTGGGGGAGTCGACTCGCAAAGTTGGCAGCTGAGGGGGAGTCGACTCGCACATTGTCGGGAGTCGACTCGAAGTCTACAGGCGCATAAGGAGAGTCGACTCGCGCATTTTCTGGAGTCGACTCGAGGTCGAGTCGACTCGCGACTCAGGGGAGTCGACTCGCAGTCGGGATCCGACTTTTTAACCCTAGGTTTGTCGTTTCGCAAACACTTTTTCTCAAGCCGCCACTGTTCACAAAGCCCTAGAGCCGACTCCTAGGTCATCCTCGATCGTCTCCAAGCCCTTTTCCCGTCGATTCTTTGCCGGACATTGAGTTTCCGTCCGTTCCTAGGTCTTTTCAGGTCAGTCCCGAGCTTCCTCTATCGATCCTTCTTCGTTCTCTAGGTTTTCATCTCGTTTAGGTCAAGATGCCTCGCAAGGGAGTTGTTAGAAAGAGGTCACGTCCCGTGGCCGGTCCCGAGCGGCGCTCCAAGGCGCGGCACGATCCCGCGAGGCAACCTCCTCCGGATCGTTCCCCGCCTAGGGTGGTTCATGTTAGGCCGTTGGCCGGGAAGGCCGTCACCTCCGGGAGGTATGTCACTTTCGACTATCTCTCCCGGGAAGGATTCACCATAGGCGATAGGCTTAGAGCCCAGGGTCTAGAGTACTTCCTCACCCTGGACCTTCCCACCTATCCTGGCCTAGTTCAAGAGTTCTACAGTACCGTCCATCGGGGAGATGGAGGTATTGAGGGCACGGTATTAGGTGTCCCATTGCGTGTCACAGAGGACCTCATTGCCCATATCCTCCACCTTCCATTAGTAGGGGTGGCTCCTGCACATCCTGAGGATAGATTTGAGGCCCTTACGATCGTCTTAGGGCATCCACCTCAGTCTTCCCTAGATGAGGTATTTGCTAGCTCACTTCCTATTGAAGTGAGAATCCTTTTGAGCATTTTGTCCAGGTCCATCTTCCCTAAGACAGGGAGATTTGATTTTGTGAATGAGAGGGACCTAGCTATTATGTCTTACATTCTTCAGGACACCCCGGTCAACTTCCCCAAGCTCATTTATAGGTATATGTGTGAGCCCCTGGATAGACCTAGGCTCTCCCTCCCATACGGAATGATATTCACTCTTCTCTTTAGGCAGTACGAAATTTCCATTCCTCAGAAGGAACCCTCTCGTGCCTTGCGATGGACTGATCGCTTGGGTACGGGGACCATGCACAGGATGGGATTTCGGAAGAGGGAAGGGATCTGGGTTAGGAAGTCCACTCTCACCGCTCAGACCACCAGACCATCACCCAGTCCTGAGCCAGATTCTGACTACCCAAAGTTCCCAGACCATCCAGACCTTCCATCCACTCCTCCTGCTCCTACCACCTCTGCCGGACCTTCCTCCTCAGCTCCACCATCTATGGAGGTCCGTATTGATCCAGAGCAGCTCCGGGAGCTGCGGCAGGAGATCGTCCGAGATTTGAGGGACGAGCTGCTCCGGGAGCTCCGAGGTTCCATGCCAGCTCCCACTCCTGCACCCACTCCATCCTCAGCATTAGTCCCATCCTTGACAGCCGTGACAGACATGACGGCTGAGGTGCGGCAGGAGATCTACAACATTAGGACCCTGGTGCAGGCCCAGTTCCACAGCATGAGCGAGGTCACGAGCACCACGAGGAGGATGCGGGATGACATCCGCCGTGACATGCACACCACCACCGAGGGGGCCGAGCGCTTGTCGAATGTGCTCATCGACAAGCTGGACGCACTTCAGACCTCGGTGACTGGGCTTCAGACGTCGGTGACTGAGCTCTCCACTACACATAGCAGAGCCACCACGTCTATTATCACGCAGCTGGGCCATGTTACAGAGGCAGTCGCCCTCCTCATGGAGCAGAGCCGATTGAGAGGAGGAGTCACATCCTCGAGAGGAGGAGCTACATCCTCCAGAGGAGGAGATGTATCCTCGAGAGGGGGAGCTACATCCTCCAGAGGAGGAGATGTATCCTCGAGAGGGGGAGCCACATCCTCCAGAGGAGGAGATGTATCCTCGAGAGGGGGAGCCACATCCTCGAGGAGGTCATAGATGATTTTGAGTTGTGTTTTGTCTTCTTTTGTATTGTTCTTGCTTTACCTATTGTATGCTCAAATGTATTCACCTTCATATCAATACAATGAGTAGACATCTTATCTTCATTTCTGTGCCATTTGATGATTGACTGTGCCATTTGTGCCATTGATTGTGTGTGATTACCTCCTTTTTGGTATGATGACAAAAAGGGGGAGAAATGTGTAAGTATAAAATATGTAAAAGGGGAGAAATATTAAAAAATATGTAAAAAAAATCAATGGAAATAAATAAAACGATAAACTCTTAAAAACACACATAAATTTGTTCTAAGTGGATTCGGTACCTCGAGGCTCATTATCTCTCTTTTGGAGCTCCTAATGGAGTAATCTCCAGAATCTATTCAAGGGATATTCGGAGATTAGCTGAATCCTACTCAAGAACAAATTGACAGATTTTCCCTCTAAAAACAAAAATTTTAGTTCAAAAATTTCAAAGCATTAAAAGGAAATTCAGAAAATCAAAACATAGTTGAATGCATATGTTGAGGGGGAGAATCTGAATTTTAATCAAGCTAAATCATTAATGTCATATAAGCCAAACAATTGATTGCAGAATATGAAGGCTTATATAATTCCAAATGAAAGGGAGAACTTTAACTCCGAAATTTAATGTTTCACTCCTTTCAAACTTGGATAAATTAAATTATCAGACATTTGAATTCATTTATGGAGTTTATTTCATTATTTACTGAGCAACTCATTTTACATATACTCAAAGTTTTGTCATCATCAAAAAGGGGGAGATTGTGGAGTGATCGATTAAAACCCCGTTTGATTTTGATGAGCTCAAAGCATTTGAGTATATCTTGTGATTACTAATGAATTCAATTGAGTGTTTCAGTGAAAATCCTGTCCAAGTGTCTCTAGACTTGGTTCATAGCATTTTGGATAAGTTAAGAAGTCTGCATGAACCAATGTCTGAGATACGAGTCGACTCCCGAGTTTCACGAGTCGACTCCAAGCGTATCAAGGTCACTGGCACGAGCTCGAGTCGACTCCTGATCAGTACGAGTCGACTCCGACTGAAAACAGACAGAAGGACAGAAGAGCAGTTTTTCAGGTCTGAGATTCGAGTCGACTCCAGTGGAATGCGAGTCGACTCCCAGCGGTACACACAGAAAAAGTCAGAGAGCGTTTTATGGACTCTGAGATTCGAGTCGACTCCAGTGGAACGCGAGTCGACTCCCAGCAGTACACAAAGAAAAAGTCAGAGAGCGTTTTATGGACTCTGAGATTCGAGTCGACTCCAGTGGAACGCGAGTCGACTCCCAGCGGTACACAAAGAAAAAGTCAGAGAGCGTTTTATGGACTCTGAGATTCGAGTCGACTCCCGCAGTACGCGAGTCGACTCCGAGACTGTGCGACCATCGACAGACAGAAGACCATGTTACTGCCTCTGAGATTCGAGTCGACTCCCAGACAGCTCGAGTCGACTCCAAGACAAGCTTCACGTCAAAAGGCAGAAGACCAACTTTCGGAAACTGAGAGCCGAGTCGACTCCAAGGAAGTTCGAGTCGACTCCAAGACTGGATGAGCCAAAAGACAGAGAATCGGGAGTTCGGGCTCTGAGATTCGAGTCGACTCCCAGGACAGTCGAGTCGACTCGAGTGGACAAAATTCAAATTTGGATCCACGGACTACAGAGGATGAGCCGACTCCAAAATTGCCAGGTCAGCGCCAGAAGTTGGCGAGTCGACTCCGGATCAAGACGAGTCGACTCCCAGTCAAGACGGCAACTTTAATTCAAACTGGGAACAGTTGCCGAGTCGACTCCGGAAAAGCTCGAGTCGACTCCTGCTACAGCCGAGTCGACTCCTGATCGCGCGAGTCGACTCCAACCCACCAACGGTCACATTGTCAGGCTGCGCAGAGTGTGCAGAACGGCCAGAAAAAGCAGAGTAACGGCTAGTTTCCGTGGGGGTTGGCTTAAATAGCCACAGAAGACTGTAGCAAGGTAGAGAACACACATTCCACTCCTAGCATTCAAGTCTTCAAGCTCTCTAAGTGCTCTTCAACGAGAAAAAGGGAAGATCTGCATTTACTGCTCCACCAACATCTTCCCAGCATTCAAAGCTTCCTCCTCCTGCTTTCAAGTCGATCACTCTTTCAAGAGGAGACCGGAGTTCCAGAAGCCACACCTCTTCACCATCTTAAAAGCGTTTGAGGGCTTCTAACTCCTTTACGATTATATTGTTTTAAATCTGCTTTTTGAGAAGCTATTTTCTGTTTTCTTCTATCTCGTGTATTTACTTGATTCAATCGGGGGATTGAATCAAGGGGATTAAGGTTGGTTGGTGAGCCGGTTTAAAACCAACGAGTGTAAGGGTTTGATTGTGAGCCCGGGAAAACAATCGGGGTTGGTTCTAGTCGATGAGCCTGGGAAAATCGACCGAGTTCGTTGTGAGCTCGTAAAACAATAAGTTCGGTTGTGAGCTTGCAAAACAACCGGCTGTAATCTAAGGGGGTTATAGTGAAATTCCCAAGTGAGACTTGGGGAGTGGACGTAGGAGCAAGGGTTAGCTCCGAACCACTATAAAACTTTGTGTTTGTAGTGCATTGTCTCTCATCTTCTTCCCCACACATTACTCACAGCACTTAGCTTTAATTAAATAACTGGCTATAGTATTTAGTTAATCATCCACAAAGTTTTAATTAGCTAAGTTAATTTAAAAACCCAATTCACCCCCCCCTCTTGGGTTGTCTATCTGGGCAACAGACTCCAACTGGGCCGTGAGTCCATTGAACTCGTTGAGGTATTCTGCTACGCTGCCGCCATTTTTCATACGAAGATTAAACAACCTCTTCATGAGAAATACCTTGTTTGATGCTGAGGCTTTCTCGTACATCCGCGACAATGTTGCCATCAACTCCATCGTCGTCTTCTCATTTTTGATGTTGAATGCCACTTGGGATGCAAGTGACAATCTTATGGTGCCGAGCGTCTTCCGATCGAGGACCTCCCAGTCTTCATCGGACATCTTCTCTGGTTTCTTCGCTCTACCTCCAAGAGGTAAATAGAGATCCTTCTGGTAAAGATAATCCTCTATTTGCATCTTCCAAAATCCGAAGTTCGTGCCATTGAACTTCTCAATTCGCAACTTCCCTTCATCCGCCATTGCAGAATACCAATAGCTCTGATACCACTTGTTGGCAGCGACCCGCACCGGAACCCACTCACACCGGTACAACCACCAACGTCGGACAAGCAAAGAGAGAAGCAAACGGATAAGCACTCTCTCGCTCCCTCGACACCGGACTCAAGGATCACCGCTTCGCTTCCGCTACGAAGGGCAAAAGATTACCCCGTGGTATCAATAGGGTAAAACACTTGAGCACCGCAGCGGATTATCAAACTAAAAGAAGAAGAAATAGAAAGAAAATAGCAAAGCAAACACAAAGATGTAACGAGGTTCGGCTACAAGTAGCCTACGTCCTCCACCGCTCCAAATCTCAATTAGGATGAACAGATTACAGAGATAACACACACCCGAACGATCACACGCGATCGCTCTACAAGAGATTCATACAGAATTTTCCTTGCACAAGAAGTAGGATCCCAATCCTCTTCTTCTCTAGAACCCTAGCCGCACAAAACAAGAGTCTCTCTCAAAATATCCTTGAATATCTCTCCTCCTAGGGCTCTCATGAGTCCTATATATAGTCTCAAGACCTTCAGATGATCATAGCCGTCGAAACGCCACCAAAAAACACCAAAAGAAAATCGTCCGTACGATTTTTCGCGAGCCCGAGTCGACTCGGCTGTGGTTCGAGTCGACTCTAGCCGTCTGGACAAAACTGGCACGATCTAGAGTCGACTCGACTGTAGCTCGAGTCGACTCGACGATGCTTCGAGTCGACTCGACTGTATCTCGAGTCGACTCTGACAGTCGAGACAGAAACATGGTTTTCTCGGTCTTCTGGCCTTTCTCCTTCCGGGTCGACTCGACTGTTTTCGAGTCGACTCGACTGTTCCCGAGTCGACTCGACTGTAGCTCGAGTCGACTCCGACAGTCCGCCAGACAGAATTATGCAGAATTGATTCTCCTTCAATTCTCTTCATCACCAATGGTCTCCACATACCCCAACACAGTCTGTCCATGATCACGGTCTGACTATGATCAAGGACCTAGAGG
This sequence comes from Phoenix dactylifera, assembly GCF_009389715.1. Lineage (NCBI taxonomy): Eukaryota > Viridiplantae > Streptophyta > Magnoliopsida > Arecales > Arecaceae > Phoenix > Phoenix dactylifera. The sequence goes on from NW_024068214.1 coordinate 117,056, forward strand.
AGCTTGAGAAGCTTGGTATGAACATGCACAAGGAATTGCAAGTTGATCTGATCCTTCAATCCCTTCCTGATTCATTTGGTCAGTTTATAGTAAACTACCACATGAATAAGATTGAATGCACTAAGACTGAACTGATAAATATGTTGGTAACTGCTGAGGGAGCCTTGAAAGGTTCAAGGGGCAATGTCCTTGCTGCTGAGTTGACTTCTGGTTCCAAGAGGAAGTCTACTTGGAAGAAAAGAAGCCTGCTAAGAAGCAGAAGAAAGACAAGAAGCCAAAGAAGGAAGTTCAAAAGAAAAGGGCCAATGACAAAGGAAAATATTTTCACTGCAATGTCGACGGCCACTGGAAGAGGAACTGTTCTTCATACCTCGAGAGCCTGAAGAACAAGAAAGGTGACACACCTTTAGAAGGTATAGACTTGCTCATAATTGAAACTAATATAACGGTTTCTTCTACTTCTAGTTGGGTTATAGATTCTGGTTCTAGTGCTCATCTATGCACTACCATGCAGGGTCTAAAGGAAAGTAGAAGGCTGGCGGAAGGTGCGGTAACCCTTCGAGTTGGCAACGGGGCAAAAGTTGCTGCTGTGGCTGTGGGCACCTACCATCTGCGACTACCGTCTGGTTTTAGTTTATTACTTAGAGACTGCTATTATGTACCTGCTGCTAGCAGAAATTTGATTTCTATTTCATGTCTAGCACAGGAAGGTCATGTTTTTATATTTGACAAAGACTGCTGTTCTATTTATTTCAGAAATAAAATAGTCGCACGTGGTTTTATGATTGACAGTCTCTATCATTTGCATATGGATGTATCTATAAATGTCTCTAAGCAAGAAGTGAGTGCCAAAGGATCCAAAAGATCCAGGGATGAGATAAACCAAAAATATTTGTGGCACCTTAGGCTTGGCCATATTGGAGAGGACAGAATGAACAAAATGGATAAAAATGGGCTTCTCGGCTCATTGACTTCCGAGTCATATCCAGTTTGCGAGTCCTGTCTTCAAGGAAAAATGGCCAGATTGCCCTTTGTAGGACATGGGGAGAGGACCACTGAAATACTTACCCTGGTACATACAGATGTATGTGGCCCATTCGATGTGCTAGCCAGGGAACGTTATTCGTACTTCATTACCTTTACGATGATTATTCATGGTATGGGTATGTGTATCTTATAAGACACAAGTCTGAATCTTTTGAAAAGTTCAAAGAGTTCAGAAATGAAGTAGAAAAACAAACTGGAAAACCTCTTAAGGCTCTTCGATCAGATCGAGGAGGAGAATACCTTAGTGAAAAATTCCGGGACTATCTCAAGGACAATGGCATAGTCTCACAATGGACTCCTCCGAGTACACCTCAACTCAACGGGGTGTCAGAGAGAAGAAATCGGACTCTATTGGATATGGTCCGGTCCATGATGAGCTTCACTAATCTACCAATATTTCTTTGGGGAGATGCCTTACTTACCGCAGTATATCTACTGAATAGAGTTCCATCTAAATCCGTTCTTACCACACCGTATGAGATATGGCATGGTAAGAAACCAAGTCTTGGTCATCTCAAGATTTGGGGATGTCCGGCCCACGTCAAAAGATTACAGGCGGACAAACTAGAGGCTAGGACCATAAGTGCTCGTTTTATAGGATATCCTAAAGAGTCATTAGGATACAATTTTTACGTCTCAGAGGAGCACAATGTGTTTGTGAGCCGTCATGCCATCTTCTTGGAAACCCAGTTTATCCTTGATAGAGGCAGTGGGAGGAAAATTGAGCTTGAAGAGAAAGTCTCTGAAAAGCAACGAGTCATGGATCCTATCGAACCCATCGATACAGAGCCAGTACACGATGTCCCTCAACCACCTCGCAGATCAAGTAGGGTCTCCCATCCTCCTGATAGATACTTAGGTATACTAAAAGAGGATACTGAGGAAATGTTCCTAGTGGGAGATAGGGATCACATGCAGGATCCCAAAACCTACAACGAGGCGATATCTGATATCGATTCCGAGAAATGGTTGGAAGCTATGAAGTCAGAATTAGACTCCATGCATTCCAACCAAGTCTGAACCTTAGTAGATCCACCAGAAGGTATTGTGCCTATTGGATGTAAATGGATCTACAAAAGGAAGATAGGTTCGGATGGAAAGATAGAGACCTATAAAGCAAGGCTGGTGGTGAAAGGGTATAGTCAACGCAAAAGCATTAACTATCAGGAGACCTTTTCACCTGTAGCCATGCTAAAATCCATCCGAACATTGCTTGCCATTGCAGCATTTCATGATTATAAAATCTGGCAGATGGATGTGAAAACTGCTTTTCTGAATGGATATCTTGATGAAGATATCTATATGGAACAGCCTTCGGGTTTCACTTCCAGTGATGGAGATCACAAGGTCTGCAAGCTGCAAAGGTCCATCTATGGACTAAAGCAAGCATCTCGGAGTTGGAACACTCGTTTCGATGACGCAATCAAAACGTTTGATTTCATCAAAAATGAAGAGAAACCATGTGTTTACAAAAAGGTTAGTGGGAGTGCTGTCGTATTTCTCGTACTGTACGTGGACAACATCCTCCTGATAGGGAATGATATTCCCATGCTAACCTCGGTCAAGGTCTGGTTGTCAAAAGAGTTCTCCATGAAAGACCTTGGGGAAGCATCCTATATTTTGGGAATAAAGGTCTGTAGAGATAGATCTAAAAGGATGCTTGGCCTATCATAGAAGATGTACATAGAGGAAGTGCTGAAAAGGTTCAGCATGGAAAACTCTAAAAGGGGTCTCTTACCCCTAAGGCATGGAATTCATCTCTCCAAGAAGATGTGCCCCAACACATCTGAAGAGATTCAACGCATGAGCAAGATCCCCTATGCATCGGCAATAGGGAGCCTCATGTATGCCATGCTATGTACACGACCTGATATAGCCCTTGCTGTGAGTGTCACAAGCAGATATCAGTCAAATCCAGGTGAAGAACACTGGACAGCTGTGAAGAATATTCTTAAGTACTTGAGAAGAACTAAAGATTTATTCTTGGTCTTTGGAGGATCATCAGAGTTGAAGGTAGAAGGATACATAGATTCAGACTTCATGACTGATGTCGATGATAGGAAGTCAACATCTGGATATGTGTTCTTGTGCAATGGTGGTACGGTGAATTGGAAGAGTTCTAAACAACCGATCATTGCTGATTCTACTATGGAAGCTGAATACATCGCCGCCTCTGAAGCTGCTAAGGAAGGCTTCTGGTTCAAGAAATTTATTGCAGAGTTGGACGTGATGACATCAGATGCCATAACACTCTACTGCGATAATAATGGCGCCATAGCTCTTGCTAAGGAGCCAAGGTCTCATCAGAAGTCCAAGCATATAGAGCGGCGCTTCCACCTCATACGCGACTATATTGAGAAGAAGTATATCGAGGTGCAGAGAGTAGACTCCGCGGACAATGTGGCTGACCCATTCACTAAGCAGCTAAGTCAACAAAAGACTGAAGCCCACCTTGAAAAGATGGGCCTAAGATATATGACCAATTGGCTTTAGTGCAAGTGGGAGATTGTTAGATGTATGCCCTAGAAGCCAATCTGGCTGATACATTGTTAATTCTAGGGACATAATAGGCATCTTTATCATTCATATTGTTATTGTGTCTATGAATCGTCTAAGGAATTAATAAGATGATGATGCATATTCTCAAGAGTTGAGAATTTGAGCCATGTATCATTAGTGATTAATTTCTAAACGCTCCTGATCGATGGATCATCACGAGGACGGTGATCGATCCGATGAGATCAGTGCACGCATTACTTTCCCTATGGATGGACGAGACTCGAGTCCATGGTGTGGAGACATGGAAGTAATAGTGCAGGTGCTTGTTAGAGAACAAGGGTACTGAGCGTGACCAAGACAAGAAGTCACTTGGATGTCTATCCACTCGTCAGTGACTTGCTTAATGTTGTAGTAGTGTGACTGGTCCTTTGACCTGCGATGCTTCGGCTACTCACAGTGAGGTTATTGTAGTTTGATTGCACAAATACATGATCTCTAGCCATATGGGTCCATGCAGTGTAGATTGGCTGCAGTAGGTTCACTGTAGGAGTAGGGTATGCACCTATAAGGAATCTATCGATCTTGATAGATAAGGAGAGATCCTATGTGATTTATAAGACTGAGTTCGTAAGATCTCGGTCGGGGCAGATTGTATAGTGGAGAAAGAGTTCTCCGCTCTCGAACTTAAGTCAAATAAATCTTGACATATGACAAACGAAGGGGTTTGACGAGTTATCCATGACCTCCGTCCTGTAGGGATCCACGATAGAAGGACTGTATCACATGATAACTGCACCTAGAGGTTCATCATTCTATTCTGCTGGGTAGCCACTACATGCTGCTAGGTGTCACTAGTGGATGGTGGGACTCATAAGAATTCTCTTGATGATCGATAAACCCTAATGAGTAGAGTTGGAATCGTTCCGACCCATTGAAAGGAGTTTTCAATGATATTGTGATAAAGATCACAATATATCTCACTATCAGTCAGAGTAGAACCTATGGGGTCACACACACTAGAGGCATTGACCGATCCGATGGTTGAATCGTGATTAGGAATCACAAGTAATCAATTCGATTGATAATAAGTTAAAGAAGGAACAAAGAGAATTGATTAATTGGACTTAAAACAAGAGTCCTAGTTGGAGTAGGATTCGTAGAGTCCTAATTGGATTAGTGATGAGAGCACAAAAGTGCGATCTACATACCACTTAAATTAGTCTTATTGTTAACAGATGATGATAATTTCGTCGAGTTAATATTATACTTTTGTTTCATATAGGTTATCGTAAATCAGAAATAAAATGCATATTTGATACAGATTTAGTTCAGAAAGATGCATAGTCCAAGCTGTGCGCACCCGATCTCGCCATGGCCTAGTCGAGCCCATCATCTCGCAAGCATCTCCGCGTGCAAGCCGCATCCCCTCAACCAGATTTCACCCACCTCAACCATTCACGAGTCCAAAGAACTGTGATCTTTCCCCTGAATCAGGATATGTGATCTGATCTCCCGCACCTAATCTCCAGCTCCTCTCACGCGTGCATCCCGTATTTCCGCTCACCCAAATTTCTTCCGCCCGTTTAAGGCGCCTCCCAGCTTCCCATCTTCACCGCATTCCCATTTCTTTGTGGTCGAAAGAAGGAAACAACGCCAAGGATCCATGATCTGCTCTTCTCCCGCGATCAGCTCCAGCGCCCGAGCCCGTGAAGCCTCCCAGCATCCCGTCTCCACCGTGTCCGCTTCTCCCGCGCTCTCAGCCATCTGCCGGACCCGCATCCGAGCTCCTCATGAACGCACGCCTCCGTCCGCGATCACAGAGCGGATTAACGCCCCAGCTGCCGCAGCTCTCATCCCTTTTCATAGCAGCATCCTGCGATTACCTCCCGGATCAGTGATCCGTTCTTCTTCAACCCGCTCCACGTGCATCCAGTCGTTCGTGAGGTCCACAGCAGCGAATTCGTGATCTAATTTTCAGCATTTAAAGCTTCCGGATCCACATCCCAGATTCCAGTGTCCGTTTTGATTTGCTTGGAAGGTTATTTGGAGGGGTTTTGATTGTATAAAAAGGGGGGAAGAACAGAGGAGCCGGGGGGCCATCGAAGAAGAAGAACAGGGGGGCGTCGGGCTGCTGCAGAGTTTTCAAACAAAAAAAAAGAGAAGAAGGAAACAGGGTATGCCCTGTTTCCAAAAAGAAAAAGAAAAAAAAAGGGAAATAAGAGAGGGAAAGGCTAGTGCTTTTGTAATGGGAGGCTAACACCTTTGGTCAAGGGTGATGGAAGAACCCTTGATAGTTTGCTTTCTTCAAGTAAAATTCTGAACGATTATTTTCTTTGATTTACATCTTTTATATGCTCTTGGTTCTTGCATACTTATTTGTTAGATAGATCTTGTACGGTTTATATTTATTGATGCATGGGTTGTTTCGATTTTTGATTTATCGTAAACGTAACCGGCACGATAAATACTTGAATGTTGAATTCATGTTTTCAAAGTATATATTCCATGCTTAGAACTATTCTATCTAATTAATCCTTAATTAAGAATCACAAAAATTTAATTGTTGAAAATTACATTATCAAGGGGGAATCCAGATCCCTAGCCTTCTCTATATTCTTGAACATTGTTTAATTATCTATTATTCTCTGCTTTTAATTTTTGAAGATCAACTAAAAATCACATCTAAAAATTACGCTAATAATCTATAGATCGTTCCCTGAGGAATCGACCTCGGACTTCCGAGTTATACTACTTGTGCGATTCTCCTGCACTTGGGAGAACAGTTTTATTTTTGCATCAATTAGGACTAGGAATCCTACTTGGACTGGGATTCCTACTTGGACTGAAAATCCTATTTGGAGTAGGACTAGGATTCCTACTTGGAGTAGGATTCCTATAATCCTAATTAGATTAGGAGTTTTGAATTAAATTTAGATTCCTACTTGGAGTAGGATTCCTAGAGTCCTAATCGGATTAGGATTTCGAATTTAAATTAGAGTCCTAATTGGATTAGGACTAGAATTAAACAAGTCCTAATTGGATTAGGATTTCTTAAGTCCCAATTAATTATTAATCCAATGAATCAAGATGACTCCTAATTAGATTAGGATTGAAGTGTTCAATTGAGTCATGGTTCATTTAAGTTCTAATTGGATTAGGACTAGCATAGATTGAACCCAATTGATTCATGATTTGGACTAAACCAAATAGGAGCCCTATATGCCTTTAAAAGGCTTTGAAAGGAGGTTCCCTAATGATAAGTGAAGCCCTCCTCCTCTCCAACTCGTGGCCACCCTTCTCCCCTCTTGGTTTCAGCCGCCATCAGCAAAAAGGTGAGAAGAAGAAAGCTTGGCGGCAGCCTCCTCCCTCCTCCTTTGCTTCATCCAACGCAGGGGAAAGAAAAGGGCTGCAAGGTGCTTTGATTCTTCTTCAAGATCCCTCCTTCTTCTTCCTCCTCCCAAGCACAATCAAGAGTTGATTGAAAGGGAGGTGATCAGCCATCAAAAACATATCTCTGCAAGGGAGCTAGCACCCCGGGGAGATTGAAACGTTTGGATCGATTCCTGCTTCGTGTGGATACCCGTAGAGGCCGGACACTTGAACGGCTTCAAGCGAACCTTCATCCAAAACCACGATCATCAGTTTGCGGTGATCATCTACCCGCACAAGGTGAAGATCTGATCTTCTAATGTTATTTAAAAGTTTTTAATCCTTATCTATCTACGAACGGTTTTTAAACAACGTTCATGCGATGAACGGTTGATCCCGCGCATGCCTCTTCTGCTGCATCTGAATTTTTGAAAATTTTTCTGCGGCATGGGCGGGTTCCCAACACCATCATCGCGCCCAGCCGCTCGCTTGCATCCATCTCTTCCAGCGATCCCGCATGCATCAGCTCCCAGAATCCAAGCCTTCCGTGATGCTAGTAGTGGTCCCAGCAAAGATCCTGCAGCGCCCTTTCATCCAAATCCCATCCCCCGCATCCGAGCTCCATGGATCGTGCCGCAGTCAAGCCTCCGGCTCCACCCTCTTCTGAAAACCCAGCAACGTCCCAGCAGCGTTCCAGCCATGATCCAAGCCATGATCGGCTCCTCCTCGGTGCTCCCGGCTCCTCCAGCTCATCCCGCAGCGTCTCCTTCCTTCCCAAATCAGCAAGCCGTGATCTTCCTTATCCGGCGCCCCAGCAATCATGCCATCCTCCTTCCGGATCGGCGCCCGTCTTCCCTCCCCCTCTAGCACGTCCGCCCTCTCCTTGGATCTATATAAGGGAGCCAAAGAACAGGGGAACAAGGGGGGAGCTCGGCTCGGTTCGGGATCGGGGACCAAAGAACAGGGGAGAGGGCTCGGTTTGGGAGAGAAGAAAGAAAAAAAATAGAAAAGAAACAGAGCATGGCTCTGTTTTGTGAAAAGAAAGAATAAAAAATAGGAGAGAGGGAAAAGGGGAGTTTTCTTATTTTTCTTCCTTTGTTTTTATATTTTATTTTATAGAAGAAGGAAGTATTAGGCTTCCAATCTTCATTTTACTTTTGTAATTGTTCTTTTATGCAATCCATTAATTTTTTTTTATGCAATTCATGTTTTAGGTTAAGTTTAATTCCTTCAGTTTATTTTATGCATTCAAGAATTCTTGCTTTAGTTGCAATATATGAAATTTTCTTTCATGCAGTCTATGTTCCAGGCTTCAATCTTCCTAAGCACGGTTTTCATCCATGCCAAAGTTTTTTTGAATAGTTAAATATTTTATTAAATTTATAAATGCTCTTCTATTCCAAGTATTTGTCTTTTCGTTATTTTCAAATGGAAAACTTTCTCTGGTAGACTAGAGAATCATTTAACATTCTCAAAGTAATATTTTTCTTTTATTCAAAAATCGATTTCGAATCCGATTGAATATTTTAATTTTTATGCAACTCCAATCGCCTCCCTGTGGATCGACCTCTTACGACCACTATTCTTCGAGTAGAAAAGGTAAGAGTAAAATTAAATTAAACTTTGTTTGTCGGTTCTAACAACGATCTGTTTAGCGTATTTTTAGGTAAACAAGAATCGGACGAACACAGAACATCTTCACAAACTTCGATGTGATGAAGTCCTTAGAACTGCTTTGTATAATGAAATATGATTTTGTCACACAGGTCCTTAAATGTTCATGACCGTATGATATACTATTAATAGGACGATAGTATTATCGGGCGTAGGTCATTGTGTATCATATTTGTTGGTTGTCTTTCAAACCAAAGAGTATAGAGATAGTAGTATGGTATACAGGTGAATGGTAGTGTACGTTCACAGAATGTGACCAATTGATGGATTTTCTCTTGTCAAGAGTTGTTTCCGAGTGGATATGGGTATATGTATCCTTTAGACCTGAGATTACAATCGATGGCTTGCAAGCAACTCACTGTACTTTGGTGCCGGACTACCTAGATTTCTAATCCAGCGACGGAAGGTTTCTGGGTCCAGTCAAGTACTTGTGGTAGTCAGTTGCAGATCAAGATGGGATTGACCTTCCTTAGAAATAAGGGTGAATACCTTGTATTTTTAATTAAGTAGTATCTTGGCCAGAAAAAGTCAAATCACTATCACTTGACTTATTGAATTGAAACATATTTCCGGATGGATCGTTTCAGAGTAGACAGACTCTAAACTCACTATGGGCATTTTCTGGTCAAGAGGATGAATTATGCGGTAAATATAGTCCATAGGTTCTAGAATGTTGCTCTGCATTTATTTTGGCTTATCTGAACGTCGGGTTCCATTGCTAGATGGTTACATCGATTGGTACAGAAAGTATTCTTGTGCTACCAGCTTAGGTTCGAACCTGTGAGGTCACACGCTTTGAAGCTTTTTCTGGATCGATCATTTCTGGCTGAGAATCATAAAAGGGTAAAATGATCAATATGATTAATCGTTATACCCTGAGCAAATTGTTGCTCATATTGGAGAGACCAATTGGTGATTGGATCACCAATTAGACTCAATTAGATTGAGTGGAGGAAGTTAGGTCAAACCACAATTGACATTGAATGTGATTGGGTGTTCAATTCCCTTGGATTCGAGTCAAATCAGATTTGACTAGCTAAAAGGTTGATTAGAACCCTTTTCCTTTATATAGGGTTGGGACCATCTTCTTTTCCCCTTTTGCCCTTTTGCGTAGGTCCCACCTTATGTCCTTGTGGGCCCCACATCTTGCTTGAGTAGGACCCACACCTCGTGATGCGTTTGAGGACTGCATATTTGATGCATCCTAGCCCTGTGGTAGAGTTCAAATTAGATTTATACTTTTTACAGGACACCTCACACTTTGGATTGGCTTTGAGCTTATCCATCGAGCCTGCGGGGCCCGCGTCCTGGACATGTGGCATAGTGCATGTGTGCCACCTCCACCCTACAAGACACCTCATATCTTGGATTGGCTTTGAGCTTATCCATCCAGCCTGCGGGGCCCGCATCCTGGACATGTGGCACAGTGCATGTGTGCCACCTCCACCCTACAGGACACCTCACACTTTGGATTGGCTTATCCATCCAGCCTACGGGGCCCGCATCCTGGATATGTGGCACAGTGCATGTGTGCCACCTCCACCCTACAGGACACCTCACACCTTGGATTGGCTTATCCATCCAGCCTGCCGGGCCTGCGTCCTGGACATGTGGCACAGTGCATGTGTGCCACCTCCACCCTCCAGGGCACCTCACCCCCTAGACTGAGATTATTTCTCATAGCCATCCAATCATACTTCATGAGAGCTTTATAGGCCATCATGAGCACCAGGACACGTGGCATCATGCATGTTTGACATGTGGCAAGTAAGCCCCTTTGTTGGACTTTCTCTCCCTCTATAAATAGGGGAGATGGCTGCCATCTTTGTAGAGAGAGAAAAAAAGATCTGGCTTAGAGTATTTGGTGTTTTGACACCGGTTGGGAAAGAGTGAAGTGAGCTTTGAGAGTTCATGCTGTAAGAAAAAGAAAGAAAAAAGAAAAGATTGAAGGAAAGGGTAGCTAGTCCTCTTCCTCCTAGTTCTCTCCCTCTCTCTCGGCCACCTGCTGCATCCCTACGAGCTAGCACTCCCCGGGACGCTGGTTGATCTAGAGGCCTCGCGTGGATTACTTGTAGAGGCCGGACGCTTGTGCGGTTGCGGAGCAGCAAGCTAGAACCAACCTGCTGAAAGGTTAGTATTCTGTTTTCAGTTTTTCGAGTTGAGATTTGATCTCAATTCAAGAACACATACGATGTGATCCATGCATGAATATTTCTATCACATATCCTGCGGATTCATTTGGAAATTTCGTAGGATTGGATCAGATCCAAAGTTTGCAATGGGTTGTTTTGAGCAGCCCTATTTTATTCTGCTGAAAATTGTTTTCAAATTGCATACTTTCACCTTAATCGGTGAATCATCGACGCATACGATGCTCGAATTCCCTTCAATTGGTATCAGAGCTCGTCCAGGTGCTTTGTGATATCAAAGTTTTCATGCATGTGTGAATTCGAGAGAGAATGATTTGGATTTGAAAGGGTTTCAAAGCCTGAATCAATTTTCTGTTTTACAGTCGCCGTGTACAGTTGTCGACAAGTTACATTTAGTGGTCGACAACTCTACATTTAAGTCGACTTAGTGGTCGACAAGAACATCTTTCAATTGTTAACCTTTGATTGTAGTTGTCAACAAGCCTGATATAGTTGTCGACCCCTTCTTCATAGTTGTCGACAAGTCTTCTGAAGTTGTCGACAATTGTGCTACTGGTCAGATTTATATGAAATATAATCTTTTGCATATGATGTAGTTAGATTATTTTATTTCATGATGTTATTCATATGATGAATAGACATGTTTGTATGCATGTGGAAACCATTTAACTTGAGAATTAAAAGGGGTTTTAATGATTCAAAGTTGTAATGCATGCAAAACCAAGATAAGACATGAATAATGCAATACACTTAATTGTGAATTAAGTATTGATATAGATCCTAGATTTTAAATGCGATTTAAACATCTAAGACATTGCATAAATCATGGGGGTAATGGGTTATCTAAATCAAATCTGGTTGGGTTAGACCCAATGGTCAAAATCAAAATATGGAAGAGTAACTGGTTAAATCTAATTTAAAATGTTTACTTTGGATTCGATCAAGGTAACTCTTGATCTTTGCAATAGTTGTAGTTGATCAAGTCCATGTCTCTTGATAAGACCAAATGGATGTTGATTTGGGCTCCGCGGTTGAGCACTGAGTTTTGATATTGATCGAATTGAAATTGATGAACCAGTTGGTGCCTTAAGGCAACTGTTATCAGTAGGTTTTTTAATTGGAAGCTACTTGCTGGGTTTTCGGTCCAGTCAAGTTAATGGCATACCCTTCCGCTGATTTTACTTATCTGGCCATCTAGGTAAATCTCTTTTGATCAGATCTCTGATTAACTCTTGTTGACCCATGCCAAATAAGGAAATCGGTCGGATCGATTTAGGTGCACTGACTCAAACTTGTTCTTATTAACCTCTGATTTGAAGAAATCAGTAGGAGGATCAAGGTTAGTCAGCTTTTCCTGTTTCATAAAAATCCTTTAAATTATCAGGTTCTTAAAAATGGTGTGGTTAATGGAAGATGACTGTGTCATAGCCCCCCATTGTGTTGAAATGATAATGAGTCCAATATGTTTATGATCATTGGAGGCGATACACGCCTGATGCTCATCGGCTATTAGGATTGTCACTCAATTAATGTTGAATCGGTTGCATCCATTAAATAGGTGGTCAGGTGAGCCGAGCCACACTCGAGCTTGGTCATCTATTGATGTGATGAACTTATTGCAGCAAGTTGATGGTTGGACCTGACCAGAATTTTCAGTGGAGGTGACACACACCTGCTAAAGTGGCCTCTGGCAAAAGAATATTACTGGGAGTTGTTTGGTGAAAACAATTGATTATGAACCTACCCTTAGATATAGATGGGTTAGCCGAGACATACTCGGGCCCATCTATAGTCTATGTGGATTTTGGTACCCACTAAAGAATTAGGAGTAATTCTTCGGATTAAAGTAGAGACTATTGATTCGTACAAAATGGTGGGAGAATCTTTGGACTAAAAATCCAATTTTTTTTGATTATATTGATTCATTACTGATTAGGCCTTTGTTGTCATTTTTTTGCAGAAATGGCCACTCAATTGCCACTTAGATCATTATTAGATAATGATAAGTTGACCGGTCCCCAACTTTTCAATCTGGCTTAGAAAGCTTAAGATCGTCCTGGAAACACGAGAGGAACATGTATATAATTACTGATCCGGCACCTGAATTGCCTCCTGCTAATGCACGGATAGCAGTCCGTGATGCTTACCAGAAATGGACGAGTGATCGGATCACTGTCCGATGCATTATGCTAGCGGCAATGAGGGACGAATTCTCGCGGAGATTCGAGAGTGCTCAGCCGAACGAGATCATTCAAGTGTTGAATGAATCGTTTGATGTCCCTGATGACGATAAAAGGTATAGTACCACTTGCTGTATCTTCAACGCCAAACTCAGGGAAGGGGCCTCTGTTACGGACCATGTACTATACATGGTCGAGTTGATAGAGCGTCTGAGCAAACTCGGCTTTTTCCTGCATGAACAATTGGGAAAGAATGCGATTTTGAATTCTCTGCCTGATTCCTACCGACCATTCCTCACTCATTATAGAATGACAAAGCCTGTACTCAACTTTAATGGTCTTTTGGGGTTGTTGCAGAACTTTGAGAAGGATAACCAGCTCAGGAAAGGGCCGGTTAATGTGGTTGGTGGTGGGCAGGACAATCGTCCCTTTGGGAAGGAAAAAAATAAAAATAAAAATAAAAGGAAGAGAAAGGTGCTAAGTGTCGGGACATCTTATCAGATGATAAGAAAGCGGGCTAACCCTAGAAAGGCGGTGTGCTACCACTGTCAGAAAACTCGGACCACTGGAAAAGGAACTGTCCTCTTATGTAGCCACCCTTGATCCAAACAGGCCTAGGAGAAATGAGCAAACAGTTGCTATGCAAGGTATTTATATGATAACTCCTTGTAATTTCTCCATATGTGATAAATTGGACGCTGGGTATTGGATACCGAAATCTTTATAATATTTGTAATTCATTACAGGGACTGCAGGTCAATAAGAGATTTGAGGATAATGAGAGGTTTTGAATGTTGGAGATGGAAGGACTGTTCCAATTCTAGCATTGGGAGATCTTAAGTTAGTTTTCAATTCTCATGTAATCGCTTTAAGTGACTGTCACTTTTGTCCGTCATTCTTAATGAATGTCATTTCTGTAGGGCTCTTAGCCCAAAACGGTTATGAAATATCAAATAAAAAATCAATTTTTGTAATATCATTGTGAATGGTGTTATTATGATTGATGGACCAATTAATAAATGGCATTTAATACAATATCACATCCTGTTAGTATAATGTACACATCAAGTAAGCGACCCAGGATAAATAATGTCTCTGATAGCTACCTATGGCATTGCCAGCTAGGACATATTAACAAGAACAGGATCAACAAGTTGGCCAAGTTGGGTATTCTGAATATTAATGATCTTGAATCATTTCCAACTTGTGAGTCTTGTCTTCTTGGTAAAATGACCAAATCATCCTTTACTGGAAAAGGTGAGAGAGCTATAGATATTCTAGGACTCGTACATACAGATGTATGTGGACCTATGAGTACAAGTGCCAGAAGAGGGTACAGCTATTTTATTACGTTTACAGACGACCTGTCTAGGTACGGGCATGTGTTTCTTATGAGCGCATAAGTCTGAGTCTTTTGAAATGTTCAAATTATACCGTAATGAAGTAGAGAAACAAACTAGAAAGCATACTAAAATTCTTCAATTTGATCGAGGAGGAGAATATCTCTCCAGTGATTTCTTGACTTATCTGGAAGAGAATGGGATTCTATCTTAGTGGACCCCTCCTGGAATACCTCAGCATAATGGTGTATCTGAAAGGAGGAACAGGAATCTATTAGACATGGTCCGGTCCATGATGGGGTTTCGCTAGCCCTGCCTTTATCCTTTTGGGGATATGCTCTAGAATTTGTCTGCTATATCTTAAATAAGGTTTCTAGTAAGGTCTGTGATTAAAACACCACATGAGATGTGGACTGGGCATAAGCCAGTGATCACTCACCTAAGAGTTTGGGGGTGTAAGGCCTATGTCAAGCGTTTGAAAAGCAGATAAGCTGGAATCCAAGTCCTGATAATTGTTTCTTCGTCGGATATCCAAAAGAAACCTTAGGGTATTACTTCTATAATACTTATACGCAAAAGTTGTTTGTCTGTAATAGGTTGTTTTCCTTGAGAAGGAGTTCCTTGGTGAAGGAGCGAACAGCTCTGATGTTGCACATGATGAAGTCCAACGTATAGAAGAACCAGTACAGACTAAAGAACCGGATTTGATTAGATTAGATCTAGAACCCATTATAGAGACATCCGTGAGACGATCCGGTAGAAGTACCGGCATCAGCCGGACAGATACTATGATTTTCTGGTCCAGGACGGCGAACCTGTTGGTCCTCGATGAGAACACAGAGGATCCCGTCACCTACATGGATGCTATGTAAAGGTCTGATTCTGAGAAATAGCTTAGTGCCATGAAATCCGAAATGGAGTCCATTGAGGTCAATGATGTATGGACATTGGTTGACCCACTTGAAGGAATCAAACCCATTAGGTGTAAATGGATCTTCAAGAGGAAGAGAGGCCGTAGACGGAAATGTGGAAACCTACAAAGCCCGTCTGGTTTGCCAAGAAATTTCGCCAACGTTATGGCATAGACTATGATGAGACATTTTCTCCTATGGCAATGCTGAAATCCATTCAGATCATGCTTGCGATAGCTGCACATCTGGACTTAGAGATTTGGCAGATAGATGTTAAAACTACTTTTCTGAATAGAGATTTAGAGGAGCAGATGTATATGATACAGCCTGAAGGTTTATTTCTACAGATGAGTCTAAGGTATGCAAACTTCAGAAGTCCTTTATACGGACTGAAGCAGGTTCTCGGAGTTGGAACATACGCTTTGATACGGTGATCAAGACATATGGCTTCGTCAGGAACGGAGAGGAACCTTGCATATATAAGTGGGTAAATAGTTCAGTAGTGATGTTTCTTGTATTGTATGTGGATGATATTCTTTTAATAGGGAATGACATTCCTACACTACAGGAAATAAAGATCTGGCTGTCATCACAGTTCTCCATGAAAGATCTTGGAGATGCATCCTACATCCTAGGGATGAAGATCTATAGGGATAGGTCTAAAAGGTTGCTTGGGTTATCCCAGTCTACGTACATAGATACTGTGCTGAAACGGTTCAGCATGGAAAATTCCAAGAAAGGCCATCTTCTGATAAGTCATGAAATCACTCTTTCTAAAAGAGATTGCCCGACAACTCCCCAAGAAAGAGAGCGTATGAGTAGAATTTCATATGCCTCTGCTGTGGGATCTATTATGTATGCTATGACATGTACTAGACCAGATGTGGTGTATTCACTAGAAGTAGTGAGTAGGTACCAATCTGACCCAGAAGAGAGCTATTAGAAGGTTGTAAAGACTATCCTCCGAGTATTTGAGAAATACTAAGGATAAGTGGCTTGTTTATGGAGATTACTGAGTTGAGACTTATTGGTTATACCGATTCAAGTTTTCAATCAGACCGTGATGATAGCAAGTCTGTGTCTGGTTATGTGTTTACCCTGTTAGGTGGGGCTATGTGCTGGAAAAGTTCCAAGCAGCATACCGTGGCAGACTCTGTATGCGAGGCTGAATACATTGCTGCATCTGATGCCGCCAATGAAGCTGTCTAGTTACGGAAGTTCATTGCTAAGCTAGGAGTTGCACCCTCCGCTGATGGACCAGCCCCACTATATTGTGATAGCACTAGGGCCATCGCTCAAGCTAAGGAACCAAAGGCAACACCAGCACACCAAGCACATTCTGCGCCAGTATCACCTTATTCGTGAGATAGTAGAATATGGTGACGTTGATCTTTAAAAGATTGATGGGAAGGATAACTTAGCCGACCCCATCACTAAGGCCCTCAGTGGAAAGGAGTTTTGACCATCATTACTTGAAGATGGGGTATACGATACTGTACTGATTGGCTTTTAGGTTAAGTGGGAGTTGTTGGAAATTGTGTCCTAAATCCAATCAATTGTTGATTATAATATATTTGAATCAATTATAAATAACATGGTATTTATTCATCACCAGAACATCTTCACAAACTCCGATGTGATGAAGTCCTTATAACTGCTTTGTGTAATGAAATATGATTTTGTCACACAGGTCCTTAAATGTTCATTGACCGTATGATATACTATTAATAGGACGATAGTATTATCGGGCGTAGATCATTGTGTATCATATTTGTTGGTTGTTTTCCAAACCAAGAGTATAGAGATACTAGTATAGTATGCAGGTGAATGGTAGGGTACGTTCACTGAACGTGACCAATTGACGGACTCTCTCTTGTTAAGAGTTGTTTCGAGTGGATATGCGGTATATGTATCCTTTAGACCTGAGATTGCAACCGGTGGCTTGCAAGCACTCACTGTACTTTGGTGTCGGACTACCTGGATTTCTAATCCAGCGATGGAAGATTTCTGGATCCAGTCAAGTACTTGTGATAGTCAGTTGTAGATCAAGATGGGATTGACCTTCCTTAGAAATAAGGGTGAATGCCTTGTGTTTTTAATTAAGTAGTACCCTGGCCAGGAAAAGTCAAATCACTATCACTTGACTTTTTGAATTGAAACATATTTCCGGATGGATCGTTTCAGGGTATACAGACTCTGAACCCACCCTGAGTATTTTCTGGTCAAGAGGATGAATTATGCGGTAACCATAATCCATAGGTTCTAAAATGTTGCTCTGCATCTATTTCGGCTTATCTGGACATCGGGTCCCATTGCTAGATAGTTACATCGATTGGTACAGCAAGTGTTCTTGTGCTACCAGCTTAAGTTCGAACCTGTGAGGTCACATGCTTTGAGGCTTTTTCTAGATCGATCATTTCTGGCTGAGAATCATGAAAGGGTAAAATGATCAATGTGATTAATAGTTATACCCTGAGCAAATTATTGCTCATATTGGAGAGACCAATTGGTGATTGGATCACCAATTAGACTCAATTAGATTGAGTGGAGGAAGTTAAGTCAAACCACAATTGACATGGAATGTGATTCGGTGTTCAATTTCCTTGGGTTCGAATCAAATCGGATTTGACTAGCTAAAAGGTTGATTAGAACCCTTTTCCTTTATATAGGGTTGGGACCATCTTCTTTTCCCCTTTTGCCCTTTGCGTAGGTCCCACCTTATGTCCTTGTGGGCCCCACATCTTGCTTGAGTGGGACCCACACCTCGTGGATGCATGTGAGGACTGCATCTGGATGCATCCTAGCTCTGTGGTAGAGTTCAAATTAGATTTGTACTCTTTACAGAACACCTCACACCTTGGATTAGCTTTGAGCTTATCCATCCAGCCTGCAGGGCCCGCGTCCTAGACATGTGGCCCAGTGCAGGTGTGCCACCTCCACCCTACAGGACACCTCATACCTTGGATTGCCTTTGAGCTTATCCATCCAGCCTGCGGGGCCACGTTCTGGACATGTGGCACAGTGTATGTGTGCCACCTCCACCCTACAGGACACCTCACATCTTGGATTGGCTTATCCATCCAGCCTGCGGGGGCCCGCGTCCTGGACATGTTGTTGGGAACCGCCCATGCCCGCTGATATTTTAAAAATTTTTCAGATGGCAGCGGAATCGGCATACACGGGTTCGACGTTCATCGCATGAACGCTTGTTCGAGACCTTTCGTAATTAGGTAAGAATTAAAGCTTTTAAAAACAATAGGAAGATCAAATCTTCACCTTGCGCGGGTAGACGATCACCGCGAATCTGAATTCGTGGTTATGGGAGAGGGTTCGCTTGAAGCCGTTCAAACGTTCCGGCCTCTACGGGTATCCACACGAAGTAGAGAACCGATCAAAGCTTTCTTGTCTTCCCGGGGTGCTAGCTCCCTTGCAAAGACTCCTTTGATGGCTGATCTCTTCTCTTTCTTTCAACTCTTGAAAGTGCTTGAGAGGAGGAAGAAGAAGGTTGAAGAAGAGGAAGAAGAAGAATCCCCACGCAGCCTTCTTTCTTTTTCCCTGCGTTGGAAGGAAGAAGGGAGGAAGAGGATGCCGCCAACCTTTGGCCTTGGTCTTCCTTGCTTGCGGCTGATCACAAGAAGAGAGGAGAGGGAGGCGTTCTTCTATGCTTAGGGCGCCGGCCTCACACCTCCTTTTATAGCCATCTAGGGTTCCTACTAAGTAGGAACCCTAGACATCTTTCCAAAGAGGGGGCGCCGGCCCCCTCTCTTGTGCCGCACCAATGGATCAAGGGGGAGGGGCTTGCGCCCCTCCCTCTTGGTAAAACCCTAGTCCACATTAGGGTTTGCATTGCCCTAATGTGGTCAAGCCCTAATCCTATTAGGTTTAGCCCAAGGGTGAACCAATGGATCCAATCTAGGTAAGTCCTAATCCAATTAGAACTTGAATCAATTTTGACTCAATTGAACTCTTCAATCCTAATCCAATTAGGAGTCTTATTGATTCATTAGATTAATAATTAATTGTGACTTAAGAAACCCTAATCCATATTAGGATGTATTTAGTCCTAATCCAATTAGGATTAGATTTGAATCCGAAGTCCTAATCCAATTAGGATTCCTAGGAATCCTACTCCAAGTAGGAATCCAATTTTAATTCAAAATTCCTAATCTCATTAGGATTGTAGGAATCCTATTCCAAGTAGGAATTCCAGTCCTATTCCAACTAGGATTTCCAGCCCTAATCCAATTAGGACTCTAGGAATCCCTCCTGAAGTAGGATTTGTGTTTAAGTCTAATTAATTAATTCCCTTTGTTTCTTCTTCAACTTCTTATCAATCAAATTGATTTCTTGTGATTCCTAATCACGATTTCAACCATCGGATCGGTCAATACTTCTAGTGTGTGTGACCCCATAGGTTCTATTCTGACTGGTAGTGAGATATATTGTGATCTCTATCACTATATCATTGAAAACTCTTTCAATGGGTTGGAACGATTCCAACTCAACTCATTAGGGTTTATCGATCATCAAGATAATCCCTATAAGTCCCACCATCCACCAGTGACACCTAGCAGCATGTAGTGGCTACCCAGCAGAATGGAATGATGAACCTCTAGGTGCAGTTAACATGTGATACAGTCCTACTATCGTGGATCCCTACAGGACGGAGGTCATGGACAACTCGTCAAACTCCATCGTCTGTCATATGTCAAGATTTATTTGACTCGAGTTCGATAGTGAAAAACTCTTTCTCCACTGTGTATACTGCCCCGGCCGAGGTCTTACGAACTCAGTCTTATAAATCACATAGGATCTCTCCTTATCTATCAAGGTCGATAGATTCCATATAGGTGCATACCCTACTCCTACAGTGAACTTACTGCAGCCAATCTACACTGCATGGACCCATATGGCTTAGAGACCATGTATGTGTGCAGTCAAACTACAATAACCTCACTGTGAGTAGCCGAAGCACCGCAGGTCAAAGGACCAGTCACACTACTGCAACATCAAGCAAGTCACTGACGAGTGGATAGACATCCAAGTGACTTCTTGTATTGGTCACGCTCAGTACCCTTGTTCTCTAACAAGCACCTGCACTATCACTTCAGTGTCCCTACACTGTGGACTCAAGTCTCGTCCATCCAGAAGGAGAGTGATCTGTGCACTGATCGGATCGATCACCGTCCTCGTGATGATCCTTTGATCAGGAGCATTTAGAAATTAATCACCAATGATACATGGCTCAAATTCTCAACTCTTGAGAATATGTATCATCATCTTATTAATTTCTTGGACGATTCATAGACACATAAACAATATGAATGAAAAAGATGCCTTTTATTTATTCAATAATAAATAGTCAAGTACAAAATTATGTCCCTAGAATCAACAATGTGTCAGCCAAATTGGCTTCTAGGGCATACATCTAACAAATCTCCCACTTGCACTAAAGCCAATTGGTCATATATCTTAGGCCCATCTTTCTCAAGGTGGGCTTCAGTCTTTTGCTGACTCAGCTGCTTAGTGAAAGGGTCTGCCACGTTATCCGCGGAGTCTACTCTCTGGCACCTCTACATATTTCTTCTCCACATAGTCGCGGTATGAGGTGAAAGCGCCGCTCTATATGCTTAGACTTTGATGAGAGCTTGGCTCCTTAGCAAGGGGCTATGGCGCCATTGTTATCGCAGTAGAGTGTTATGGCATCTGATGTCATCACATCCAGCTCTGCAATGAATTTCTTGAACCAGAAGCCTTCCTTAGCAGCTTCAGAGGCGGCGATGTATTCGGCTTCCATAGTCCGAATCAGCAATGATCGGTTTGTTTAGAAACTCTTCCAATTCACCGTACCACCATTGCACAAGAACACGTATCCAGATGTTGACTTCCTGTCATCGACATCAGTCATGAAGTCTGAATCTGTGTACCCTTCTACCTTTAACTCTGATGATCCTCCAAAAACCAAGAATAAATCTTTAGTTCTTCTCAAGTACTTAAGAATATTCTTCACAGCTGTCCAGTGTTCTTCACCTGGATTCGACTGATATCTGCTTGTGACACTTACAGCAAGAGCTATATCAGGTCGTGTACATAGCATGGCATACATGAGGCTTCCTATTGCCGATGCATAAGGAATCTTGCTCATGCGTTGAATCTCCTCAGGTGTGTCGGGGCACCATCTTCTTGGAGAGATGAATTCCATGCCTTAGGGGTAAAAGACCCCTCTTGGAGTTTTCCATGCTGAACCTCTTCAGCACTCCTCTATGTACATTTTCTGTGACAGGCCAAGCATCCTTTTAGATCTATCTCTATAGACCTTTATTCCCAAAATATAGGATGCCTTCCCCAAGGTCTTTCATGGAGAATTCTTTTGACAACCAGACCTTGACCGAGGTTAGCATTGGGAATATCATTCCCAATCAGGAGAATGTCATCTACGTACAGTACGAGAAAAACGACAGCACTCCCACTAACCTTTTTATAAACACATGGTTCCTCTCGTTTTTGATGAAATCAAACGTTTTGATTGCATCATCGAAACGAGTGTTCCAACTCCGAGAGGCTTGCTTTAGTCCATAGATGGATCTTTGCAGCTTGCAGACCTTGTGATCTCTATCACTGGAAGTGAAACCCAAAGGCTGTTCCATATAGATATCTTCATCAAGATATCCATTCAGGAAAGCAGTTTTCCACATCCATCTGCCAGATTTCATAATCATGAAATGCTGGCAATGGCAAGCAATGTTCCGGATGGATTTTAGCATGGCTACAGGTGAAAAGGTCTCCTGATAGTCAATGCCTTCGCGCTGACTATACCCTTTCGCCACAAGCCTTGCCTTATAGGTCTCTACCTCTCCATCCGAACCTATTTTCCTTTTGTAGATCCATTTGCATCCAATAGGTTACAATACCTTCTGGTGGATCTACTAAGGTCCAGACTTGGTTGGAATGCATGGAGTCTATCTCTGACTTCATAGCTTTCAGCCATTTCTCGAATCGATATCAGATATCGCCTCGTTGTAGGTTTTGGATCCTGTATGTGATTCCCTATCTCCCACTAGGAACATTTCCTCGGTATCCTCTTCTAGTATACCTAAGTATCTATCGGGAGGATGGAGACCCTACTAGATCTACGAGGTGGTTCGAGGGACATCGTGTACTGGCTCTGTATGAATGGGTTCTATAGGATCCATGACTCGTTGCTTTTCAGAGACTTTCTCTTCAAGCTCAATTTTCCTCCCACTGCCTCTATCAAGGATAAACTGATTTTCCAAGAAGATGGCATGACGGCTCACAAACACATTGTGATCCTCTGAGACGTAAAAATTGTATCCTAATGACTCTTTAGGATATCCTATAAAACGAAGCACTTATGGTCCTAGCCTCTAACTTGTCCGCCTGTAGTCGCTTGACGTGGGCCGGCACCCCCCAAATCTTGAGATGACCCAGACTTGGTTTCTTACCATGCCCATATCTCATACGGTGTGGTAGGAACGGATTTAAGGAACTCTATTCATAAATAAATCGCTGTGAGAGCATCTCCCCAAAGGAACATAGGTAAATCAGTGAAGCTCATCATGGACCTGACCATATCCAATAGGGTCCGATTTCTCCTCTCTACACCCCCGTTGAGTTGAGGTGTACCCGGAGGTGTCCATTGTGAGACTATGCCGTTTTCTTTGAGATAGTCTCGGAATTCCCCACTAAGGTATTCTCCTCCCCGATCTGATCGAAGAGCCTATAGAGGTTTTCCAGTTTGTTTTTCTACTTCATCTTGAACTCTTTTGAACTTTTCAAAGGATTCAGACTTGTGCTTCATAAGATACACATACCCATACCGTGATAATCATCGGTAAAGGTAATGAAGTAAGAATAACGTCCCCTGGCTAGCACATCGAATGGGCCACATACATCTGTATGTACTAGGGTAAGTATTTCAGTGTCCTCTCCCCATGTCCTACAAGAGGGTAGTCTAGCCATCTTTCTTGAAGACAGGACTCGCAAACTGATATGACTCGGAAGTCAATGAACTAAAAGCCCATCTTTATCCATTTTGTTCATTCTATCTTCTCCAATATGGCCAAGTCTGAGGTGCACAAATATTTTTGGTTTATCTCATCTCTGATCTTTTGGATCCTTTGGCACTCACATCTTGCTCGTAACATTCACAGATACATCCATATGTAAATGGTAGAGACTGTCAATCATAAAAACCACGTGCGACTATTTTATTTCTTAAATAAATAGAACAGCAGTCTTTGTCAAATGTAAAAACATGACCTCTTGTGCTGACATGAAACAGAAATCAAATTTCTGCTAGCAACAGGTACATAATAACAGTCTCTAAAGTATTAAACTAAATCCAGACGGTAGTCGCAGATGGTAGGTGCCCACAGCCACAGCAGCAACTTTTGCCCCGTTGCCCACCCGAAGGGTTACCGCACCTTCCGCCAGCCTTCTACTTTCCTTTAGACCCTGCATGGTAGTGCACAAATGAGCACTAGAACCAGAATCTATAACCCAACTAGAAGTAGAAGAAACCGTTAGATTAGTTTCAATAATGAGCAAGTCTATACCTTCTGAAGGTGTGTCACCTTTCTTGTTCTTTAGGCTCTCGAGGTAATGGAAGGACAGTTTCTCTTCCAGTGGCCTTCGACATTGCAGTGGAAACATTTTTCTTTGTCGTTAGCCTTTTTCTTTTGAACTTCCTTCTTTGGCTTCTTGTCTTTCTTCTGCTTCTTTGCAGGCTTCTTTTTCTTCCAAGTAGACTTTCTCTTGGAACCAGAAGTCAACTCAAGTAGCGAGGACATTGCCCCTTGAACCTTTCAAGGCTCCCTCAGCAGTTACCAACATGTTGATTAGTTCATCTTAGTGCATTCAATCTTATTCATGTGGTAGTTTACTATAAACTGACCAAATGAATCAGGAAGTGACTGTAAGATCAAATCCACTTGCAATTCCTTGTGCATGTCCATACCGAGCTTCTCAAGCTCCTCTAGGTCCTTGATCATGGTCAGACCGTGATCATGGACAGACTGCCCTTCGCGCATCTTCGCTTTGAAAAGCCTCTTGGACACTTCAAAACGAGCTGTGCGACTCTGCTCACCATACAACTCTTGTAGGTGTGCCAGTATGTCCCTAGCAGTCTTTATATTTTCATGCTGGCATTGGAGTTTATTAGACATAGATGCCATCATATAGCATTTTACTCTAATGTCATCGTCCAACCACTTTTTATGCATCTCACGGCTGAACATCAGTGGGACGTGCTGGTAATGTGGGGATATCTGAATCGAGTATATAGCCTATCTTCTCACAGTCCAAAACTATTTTGAGATTTCTAAGCCAGTCCTTGTAATTGGGTTCCGGTCAGTCGGTTGGTCTCAAGAATACGGGTCAAAGGGTTTGAAGCCGACATTTTATCTGCAGAGAGTAAAGATTCTAGTTAGACTTTGTACTTGATCCTAATCTGTCCTAAGGTCTTTTAGAACAATGTGACTCCCACTATTTTCTCGAATTCCTCACACTCCTCTGGTAGGAAAACGGAAATCCCACACGACTAGGGTTTCTAGTGGGTACTGCGGTCCACAATTTACATGCCACCTCACCTAACAGTTATTGGTGACACATAGATGGATGAGTGTACAACTCTTGTACAATGCTTCTCAAGCATGTTGCAGTGCAACTTGGTCTCTAAGCCATGAAGACCTCACCTAACAGTTATTGGTCCCATTTCTTAGTTAAGTCAGACCCACCGTATAACCGTAGGAATAAAGTCGTCATTGGGTCCTCACCTAACAGTTATTGGTGCCCAACCCCACCTTTACCCTACAACATCTCATGTCTATAGAGAGGTCCAGCCCCCAATGCAACTTGACCACTGTAATCCAGCCGAGACAAGTCAACATCAGAAAGGCCTTAGCAGCTCTACTATAGTGGAAGACCTATTGACTTAATATTGGTTAATCAGGTCTTAGTGTTTGCAACTTGAGCCTTTCATAAGAGGTAATCGAACAATTGGCCAGGTAAGCAGGTGGGAGGCTCCCCTTACTCAGAGAGTAAGGTCCTAATTAAGTAACCACCTTTCATGCTTTCCTAGACACCAATTAGATCAATTAATCTAATATGACTTGCTCATGTTGGTTCACTCTCGACTTGATTGAGGAGGTTTTGATTTAGGTCTCAATTGGGTTTGCTACATCACATGTAGACCTATCTATCCGACTCTCATTCACATCACATGCAAACGGCGCATTGCAGGCAGTTATAATCGCGGCAATAATTAAAGCTAAAACTTTAACTAGGTGATGATCATGGATTCTAATTAGGTCGTATTACAAGCACATGCACATCAACGATCAAGTGGTCTTCAACTCTTGAATTGGATCCAAGCTTCCTTGATTCGATCCTTGATCAACTCTTGATCCCATCGCCATCAACCGCTTAGACCCCTGTTCATCTCATGCATCGTCTTCGACTTGATCGTTGATGTACATCACATCACAGAAATACAACCAGATGTAAAATAAAAATAAAAATAATTTAACATCTCCTTTTAGGAAGGCACGCAGGCCTCTCAAAACATCAAATAAGATGCATGCAAGCATCTGAAAAAATTACAATGACATCGCAGATCACATCGCAGGTCATTACATTTGATACCAAAAAGGGTTGAATCCTATGATCATCACCGTATGCTACAATTATAATTTTCAGATCTGAAAACTAACTGATTATATCATGACATAGGTCGCTGATCATGCTAATCATGATTCTAAACTTTGGTAATCCCCATTAACAATGCAATTAGAATCATCTTTTTATCACATAAAAATCAGCATGTAAAAATCAGCACCCCTGAAAAAATCTGCATGCAGAATTTTTCAGCATGCAATGATCATTTAATTTTCAGATCTAATATGCCTTTAGATATTTAATTCTTACCTTAATCTACGAAGCCTAGGCTCTGATACCACTGTTGGAACCCGCCCATGCCGTGATATTTCAAAAATTTTTCAGATGGCAGCGGAATCGGCATACACGGGTTCGACGTTCATCGCATGAACGCTTGTTTCGAGACCTTTCGTAATTAGGTAGAATTAAAGCTTTTAAAAACAATAGGAAGATCAAAATCTTCACCTTGCGCGGGTAGACGATCACCGCGAATCTGAATTCGTGGTTATGGAGAGGGTTCGCTTGAAGCCGTTCAAACGTCCGGCCTCTACGGGTATCCACACGAAGTAGAGAAACCGATCAAGCTTTCTTGTCTTCCCGGGGTGCTAGCTCCCTTGCAAAGACTCCTTTGATGGGCTGATCTCTTCTCTTTCTTTCAACTCTTGAAAGTGCTTGAGAGGAGGAAGAAGAAGGTTGAAGAAGAGGAAGAGAAGAATCCCCACGCAGCCTTCTTTCTTTTCCCTGCGTTGGAAGGAAGAAGGGAGGAGAGGATGCCGCCAACCTTTGGCCTTGGTCTTCCTTGCTTGCGGCTGATCACAAGAAGAGAGGAGAGGGAGGCGTTCTTCTATGCTTAGGGCGCCGGCCTCACACTCCTTTTATAGCCATCTAGGGTTCCTACTAAGTAGGAACCCTAGACATCTTTCCAAAGAGGGGGCGCCGGCCCCCTCTCTTGTGCCGCACCAATGGATCAAGGGGGAGGGGCTTGCGCCCCTCCCTCTTGGTAAACCCTAGTCCACATTAGGGTTTGCATTGCCCTAATGTGGTCAAGCCCTAATCCTATAGGTTTAGCCCAAGGGTGAACCAATGGATCCAATCTAGGTAAGTCCTAATCCAATTAGAACTTGAATCAATTTTGACTCAATTGAACTCTTCAATCCTAATCCAATTAGGAGTCTTATTGATTCATTAGATTAATAATTAATTGTGACTTAAGAAACCCTAATCCATATTAGGATGTATTTAGTCCTAATCCAATTAGGATTAGATTTGAATCCGAAGTCCTAATCCAATTAGGATTCCTAGGAATCCTACTCCAAGTAGGAATCCAATTTTAATTCAAAATTCCTAATCTCATTAGGATTGTAGGAATCCTATTCCAAGTAGGAATTCCAGTCCTATTCCAACTAGGATTCCCAGCCCTAATCCAATTAGGACTCTAGGAATCCCTCCTGAAGTAGGATTTGTGTTTAAGTCTAATTAATTAATTCCCTTTGTTTCTTCTTCAACTTCTTATCAATCAAATTGATTTCTTGTGATTCCTAATCACGATTTCAACCATCGGATCGGTCAATACTTCTAGTGTGTGTGACCCCATAGGTTCTATTCTGACTGGTAGTGAGATATATTGTGATCTCTATCACTATATCATTGAAAACTCCTTTCAATGGGTTGGAACGATTCCAACTCAACTCATTAGGGTTTATCGATCATCAAGATAATCCCTATAAGTCCCACCATCCACCAGTGACACCTAGCAGCATGTAGTGGCTACCCAGCAGAATGGAATGATGAACCTCTAGGTGCAGTTAACATGTGATACAGTCCTACTATCGTGGATCCCTACAGGACGGAGGTCATGGACAACTCGTCAAACCCCATCGTCTGTCATATGTCAAGATTTATTTGACTCGAGTTCGATAGTGAAAAACTCTTTCTCCACTGTGTATACTGCCCCGGCCGAGGTCTTACGAACTCAGTCTTATAAATCACATAGGATCTCTCCTTATCTATCAAGGTCGATAGATTCCATATAGGTGCATACCCTACTCCTACAGTGAACTTACTGCAGCCAATCTACACTGCATGGACCCATATGGCTAGAGACCATGTATGTGTGCAGTCAAACTACAATAACCTCACTGTGAGTAGCCGAAGCACCGCAGGTCAAAGGACCAGTCACACTACTGCAACATCAAGCAAGTCACTGACGAGTGGATAGACATCCAAGTGACTTCTTGTATTGGTCACGCTCAGTACCCTTGTTCTCTAACAAGCACCTGCACTATCACTTCAGTGTCCCTACACTGTGGACTCAAGTCTCGTCCATCCAGAAGGAGAGTGATCTGTGCACTGATCGGATCGATCACCGTCCTCGTGATGATCCTTTGATCAGGAGCATTTAGAAATTAATCACCAATGATACATGGCTCAAATTCTCAACTCTTGAGAATATGTATCATCATCTTATTAATTTCTTGGACGATTCATAGACACATAAACAATATGAATGAAAAAGATGCCTTTTATTTATTCAATAATAAATAGTCAAGTACAAAATTATGTCCCTAGAATCAACAATGTGTCAGCCAAATTGGCTTCTAGGGCATACATCTAACACATGTGGCACAGTGCATGTGTGCCACCTCCACCCTACAGGATACTTCACACCTTGGATTGGCTTATCCATCCAGCCTGCGGGGCTCGTGTCCTGGACATGTGGCACAGTGCATGTGTGCCACCTCCACCCTCCAGGGCACCTCATCCCCTAGACTGAGATTCTTTCTCATAGCCATCCAATCACACTTCATGAGAGCTTTATAGGCCATCATGAGCACCAGGACACGTGGCATCATGCATGTTTGACATGTGGCAAGTAAGCCCCTTTGTTGGACTTCCTCTCCCTCTATAAATAGGGGAGATGGCTGCCATCTTTGTAGAGAGAGAAAAAAAGATCTGGCTTAGAGTATTTGGTGTTTTGACACCGGTTGGGAAAGAGTGAAATGATCTTTGAGAGTTCATGTTGTAAGAAAAAGAAAGGGAAAAAAAAAAGATTGAAGGAAAGGGTAGTGTTGACCCCCTAATGGGTTTTGTTGAATGCAAAACACTAGAGTAAAATTCCATTATATCTTATCTATTTAATTGAGGAATTCATGTGTTTTATTAAGAATATTGCTAAGAAATGTCTAGGCAAGTTTCCATAATTTTTATGAATTTATTGAAGAATATTTTGAGCTAAAGAAAAAGTTCAGGGATAGCCGAGACGTCTCCTGATAGTTTCAGAGACGTCTCTGGCACAAACAGGAAGAACTAGCACAAGCCGAGACGTCCCCGGCACCTGCGGAGTCGTCCCCGCAAGTAAAAAGCAGACCAGCGGAGACGTCCCCTGAAAAAGCGGAGTCGACTCTCTTAGAGAATTCCAGAAGACTTGTTTTTCGGAGATATAACGGCGGAGTCGTCCCCGAAGCAGCGGAGTCGTCCCCATGCAAAAAGTGCAAACAAGCGGAGACGTCCCCGTAAAGCGCGGAGACGTCCCCGAAGCGCGGAGACGTCCCCGTAAAGCGCGGAGACGTCCCCGGAGCGCCTGGGACGCGACTGACAACTTTTTCAGGTTTGATTTGAATTTCAAACGTCTCTTGTTTGTGTCTAACGGCTATATTTGCTTTTTGAGCTATAAAAGGGACCTCTTAAGTGCTTCTAAACAACCTCTTACCAACCCAACACAAGATCATTCAAGAGAGAAGAAAGAAAAAGAGGTTCAAGGGAGTTAGAGCTTTCAAGAGGAGAAATCAAGTGCATTCAAGCCTTCCCAACTGATTTCGTGCTCAACTACTCACTCCCATTCGGCATTCAAAGCTCACATCCAAGCCAACGCGATCCACATCGGAAGAACCATCATCTCCCACGCTTCCAACGGCTAAAAGGGTTCTTGCGGGTTCCATTGTTTATATTGTTATATTTGCTTGTTTAAGAAGCTTTGATTTGTTTTAAACCTTTATTCTAATATCTTGTAACTTGATTCAATCAAGGGATTGAATCAAGGGGTTAAGGTTTGTTGGTGAGCCAAAGGGAAAAACCAACGTTGTAAGGTTGTGGTTGGTGAGCCTTTGGGGAAAACCAACCGGGTTGGATTGTGAGCCCGTGAAAACAATCGGTTGGTTCGAGTCGGTGAGCCTGTGAAAACCGACCGAGTTCGTTGTGATCTCGTAAAACAACAAGTTGGGTTGTGAGCTTGTAAAACAACCGACTGTAATCTAAGAGATTATAGTGAAATTCCCAAGAGGTCTTGGGGAGTGGATGTAGGTGCTGGGGTGCACCGAACCACTATACATCTTTGTGTTTGTGATGTCTTATCTCTTCTATTTCATGCCTTACATTCATGCTTGATTGTGTAATATCTCTAGCTTTGTTTTCTATAGAGTTATAAGTGATTTGCTTAGCTTCCACTCCATTCTTACCATACACATAGATTAAAATTGATCATACAACTATAAGTTAATTTTAGATCAATTGCACCCTAAAGCCATAGTATAATTGCTCTAGCTTAATTTTCCACTGCTTTACTTGTAATTGCCTAGAGCTTAAGTAAATAACATCTTATTATTCCGCTGCACTCTATTCAAAGTAAAAATTAGGGAACATAATTTTTAGAAAACCCAATTCACCCCCCTCTTGGCTTGTCACCTTGGGCAACAAGTGGTATCAGAGCAGGTGCTCAAATATTATTTGTAGTCTTAACCGACTAGAGCCAAAGATCATGACAACTCAAATAGATAGTTTTCTAGGAGAAGGACAATCAATTGATACACCTCCACTATTTAATGGCACAAACTATGCACATTGGAAAATACGCATGCGCATCTTTATTCAATCACAGAACTATTATTTATGGAAAATTATAATAAATGACCCTCACACAATCTCTCAAACTTTTTATGAAAAGGACTTAGCACAATTGAACGCTAATGCTATGAACATATTGTATTGTGCTATTCAAAAAACAAAGTTTAATGAAATTTCTGCATGCTTATCTGCTAAGGAGATCTGGAATACTTTAGAAAATATTTATGATAAATCTCAGATTAGCTCTCATGTGCTTCAATCATATACTAACTATGAGACTGCAGAAAAGGGTGTTGAATCTCCCTCAGTCGAGTCGACTCCAAGTATCTCAGAGTCGACCCTCAAGTTAACCGAGTCGACTCCAATAAGGTCCGAGTCGACTCCGAGGCAAATTAGCTTCCTAAAGACAAAGAAGAAGAGGAAGCAAGAAGAAAGGAAGAAAGCGATAAAAAGGAGGAAAGCTTTGAGCAAGAAAGAGTCAAGCAAGAAAATAAAAGTTAGGAGCAACAATGATGATATTAGCTCCAAGAAACTACAAGAGGTAACTAATTTTTGCTTTATGGCACAAGAAGATAAGGTAGAGTCTCAATCTACTTTTACATCAAATAATTTTCAAGAAGAATTTTCTTATGATGAACTTTTAAATGCTTTTCATGATCTGTATGGTGAATGTAGAAAATTAGCTATGAAGAATAAAAATCTTAAGAAACTAAATTTGAAAATTTTAAAAGAAAGAAATTCTAATGATGAAATACAAGATAAACTAAATTCTGAAAATGAAATCTTAAGGTCAAATTCAGAACAATTGATCCAGAAAAATCAGAATTTAATTAAAGAAAATCAAAACTTAAGTAAAGAAATTAATCAATTAAAATCTTTTATTAACAAATTTACCGTAAGTTCAGAACGATTAAAAATGATGTTTGAAAGCCAATATGCTGCTTGTGATAAATCAAAACTTGGCTTGACCCCTTTACTTAACTATAAATCTCTAGAGAAAAAGGTTATCAATTCATCAAGCAAACCATTAAATAAGATAACTTATTTCAAAAATGAAAAGAACAGGCATAACAACTTTACCTATCGTTCTAACACAATTAAATCAAATGGTAAAGTTATTACTATCAAACAGATTTGGGTTCCAAAAGGAACCATATGTCCTAACTCTCAAGGACCCAAGCAAGCTTGGGTACTGAAAATGAAAATATGAGGACGTAGACATAAATGTGCCAAGATACCCATGGATCAAATAGATTCGTACAAATGGGTGTTCTAGACACATTGAAACTTAAAACATATTTATGAAAAGTAATTTTTTAAATAAACATAATAATTATAATAATAAGGAAATTAATAATCCTTGCATCTCATCATTACTTTTGTTCTAGTATTTGATTAAAGTATGAATTGCATGTGTTGATTAATTTTGGGATATAGAAAATACTTTTAAAAAAAAAATATAATCAAATCACTTCATTCTTTACTCACTATTGGATAAGTTGCTAAATGATTAATTAATTTATTAAAAATAACTCTATGAACTCTCTATATGCTTGATTAAGAATTATTATCCACGGCATTATTTTTATTGACCATAAACATGAGAATGTGTACTTGGTATGTTTTTGAATATATGTATCAAAGAATCCTTTTTGGCATGAAAACTTACCTTATGCTAGTATGGACCTAATTTTAAAAAAGACCTTGTCATCGGTTTACTTAGATTATCTACTTAAAGGTCAAAGTTTTGCTATGCATGCTAGCTAAGGAAACAAACAAAAATCATTTCTAAATCTAAAGATGTTGTTTCCATCTCCAAGTTTTTCAAAAGCTTACATTGGATTTATTCTTGGGAAATAAAACTGAAGTATTTTTCTGTATTTACTAAATCTTGTAAAAGTGTTTTAAATGATAAAGGCTTTCAAACTGTGAAGATAAAGAGTATCATGGCACAGTGTTGAAAACCAAAATCCTGATAAAGGTTATACAGAAAATAATATTAAATCCAATGATTTCAGCACCAAGGACACCATAAGTAAAATAGAGTTAATAGAATTCTTGAAGAAATGAAAAAGGACAATTATGTATGATAGTCATCTACTCAAATAATTTTTAAAAAGACTATCATCACTGCTTGTCATACATATGATTTCTATTAAATCTATTGTTGATGAAAATTTTGATCTTCTGGAAAATGGACCATTGCATATCTTTCATATTTTTCAGTCGTACATGTTTGATATGCTCTTATGAAAATAATGCCAAATCTGATAAAGATATTTCTATTCTTGGATATCGTTCATCAAGCAATGCATATAGAGTATTCAATGAAAAGTTTTTAGGTGCAAAAATATCAAGGTATTTTATTCTTTATGAGACTAATGATTTATTATCAAGATACTAAAATTAAATTATGTATGTATATGGTTAATCTTTTACATATAACAATCTGAAAAACTTGTTAATAATTAGAACCAACTTGGATTTTTCAGATATGCTCTTAATGAAGAAAAAGTGATGACTATTAAAAGACTAAATCAAGAAAAGATGAAATAGATCTTGATAAGATTCTTGCATAATTAGAAGTAAAGATCATCATTTGCTTGCTCTATGAGCTTTATATTCTAACAAATGAGTGCGTAGAATGGACTCCTATATGCTTACTTAAAGAAGATGTATGTTAAATTACCACCATATTTGAAAACACTCATTATGAATATGTTAAAGCAATATATAATTTGGAACGAGCATCAAAAGAATGATACAAAAGCTTAAGCAACCTTTTTGATAGAAATTATTAGTGATAAATCTTTGCAACAAAAAGAAGAATGTGTGAAATCTTACTTGCTCAAAGTATACATTAATGACATCACTTCTGGTTCTACTAATGAAGAGTTATATTGCAAGGTGAGTTTGAAATATGTATGATGAATGAATTAACATCTTCTCTCAAACTCCAAATTAAGACAAACAGGAAAGGGATCTTCATTGACCAACGTTAATCCACAAGAAAACTCTTATAGAAGATTGGCATGAAGAAGCTATATCTATGACCCCATCTTGTAGAATTTGAAAAGGATGAGCAAAGTAGATCTATTATTTTAAAAGCTGTATTGAAGCATGATAGAATAATTATTTTATTATACAGCTAGTAGACCAGAATGTATGCTCATTATGTGTCCTTGTGCAAGACTTCAATCCAACTTTAATGAATCATATTTCATTGATAACAAATAAATCATAATCTGAATTTTGATAGAAACAACCGTTTAAGATAAGTTGACTAAAACTTAGCTAACATATCTTAGTGATAATTATCTTAAGCAAATAAAATTTAAACTAAAACAATTTTGGAAAGAAGAAATTGATTTGACCTTGATAAATCTTTTCATTGCCTCACATGCTTGTCCTTGAACCATCTTAGTTAATGAAACTATCTCTTTAGTTCAAGTGATATGTGCTTGCTTATATTTAGGCAATCTCTTGAGTAAAGTGACTCAACAAGCAACTATTGTCATATCTTATATTGAGTCATCTAGTTAAAAAATATGTTGGATGAATGTTTTGTATCTTGAAGAAACTAATGACTCTCTTTCAAGAAAGAAAAGGAGTTTGTTAATGATGCAGGATCCTTGAGCAAGAAAATGAGAGATCTCAACTTGAAGGATATCCCCATGTAAGATATAACAAACATTCACATGCAAACAAGAGAGAGGACCTTCTTCAGCTAAAAGTTCATACATAAGAAATCTAGTAGGTATTTGACTGAAGAATGCAGAATGAAATGGTAATTCTAGATACTTCTCTCATAAATTAATTGAGCCAAGTCAATAACTTAAATCTTATTATGGCATGATTAAGGTCTTTAATTATTAATTTTTGATATCATGTCTATAATTGATTGACTTATACTTTTAGAGATTGTTTCATGGTTCGCCAAAACTAGAATATATCTTTGCATATGTCATAACCATGAAATACACAAGTTTATGCTTAAAATTTTGATCTAAAATAACTTGTGTGAAATTATAAATCCATGAGCATAATGAAAATGTTGTTTGCATGATACACATATATATGATACACAAGATTAATTCTTTATTCTGCTCTTTCGTGTAAATTACTTGAGAATAACAAAAAGAGAGAGAGATAAAGAAAAGAAAATGGATATTATTCAAGAGAAGTAAAATCCAAGTAGAGGCAAACACTCCAATCTTAAGGAAAAGCAAAACAAGCATAATATATTCAGCACATTTGGAAGAGATAAAATTCGTAATTAATTACACTTAAACAGGGAGGATTTGAAGTAAACATTTTAACCTTTCTATATTGCTCATCATAGGGATGGTGCCAATGGGGAGGCTAGTGGTAGTACCCGGCACTATTTGACCCAACTATTCGGTGTAGGGCATATTAGGGACGGCACAAGAGGGAGGCTAGTGGTAGTACCTCGTGCCCCTTCCCAACTCCACCGGATAGGGAGCAAATAGAATATAGAGCATAAGAAAGTAAAAATGAAAGACAAAGTTAATGAAAGTATATAAGAAGAATCAAGTCAATTTTTCTAATCACTTGAAAACACACTTTAAGGATGAAATCAGTGCAAAAGTATATTTAAATAGGGGGAGTTTATTTGAAAAATATTGATTTGGATCCTTGACATGCTTGCTCTTAATATTTTAATGCATGATTTAACACATGATATATTTTGCATATGGTATGATGTCTTGATTTATGGCTTCTCAATATTTTGTAATGCTACATACTTGGACAATTTGATTGAATGGTTGAGTTACTACATAACATCTTTTGTTTGGTTCTATTGAAAAGAAATTTCAGATTTGTCATTCATAATCATCTCTAAAATCTGAAAGTCGAATAAAATTGTAGAAAGGAGAAGAAAAGGATATCTCTATTTAGGCAAAATGAATTGAATTTGTTTTATCTTTCAACTTGCTAGACTTTGATATATAATGTGCTAACTCATACCAAAACTCAACATAAATACAAAGATTCTGAAGGTGCTTTAATGGTATTGAAATATGTATTTTTCAATCGTAATAATTTAAGATGAGCCACAATGTGGAAGATACATGTCTCAAATTATGACTTAGAAAGCCTCTATTGAAAATCCTATGCCATTCAGGATCTGATTTTGTATAAAAGTTTAAACTCCATATGATTACTAAATAAAATGTTAATATAAGAAAAACAGAATTTATTTTGATTGCCCCGATACGCATCCGAAACATATCATTTCTTATCTTCAAAGTATACTAGTATTGATCCAAATGATATGTCTTACGATGATCTTGATTGCAAGTAAATATTTCTAAAATATATGACCTTATTTTAATATTTAAAAAATTTATTGAGCTTCATGTATACATAGCTGAAAAACTGTGATTAAGAAATTGAATTCTATAAATATACATACCTCAATGATCATCTATATGTTTTTCTCTCCTACATTATTAAAGACCTCCATTAATAGAGTGAATGATCTTAAAGCTAGAAATATTTCACCTCACTCAAATAAGTCTAAAAGAAAGAAAATGTAAATGCTTTTGAAAGAAACTGAGCTTCAAATGAATCATTTTGATTAATATTTCAGTACATTTTCTCAAAGTTTAAGAGGAAGCATACCTTGTTCTTAAAGGATTAGAAAGAGTAATTGCTACAAATTTTGAATAATACTAGATTACTCTACATTCTCGATATCATAGAATTTCAGTGTTACTAACGTTTATCACTAAAATCTGAAATTCAACCAAAGAAAAGAATGATTAAAGAAGAATGCATCTTTTGAGGGGGAGCTTTAGATATTCAGTATCTTATCCTAAAGAAACTTTAATTTGATGCATACCTTGATTTTTATGGATTGATTTTGATGAACCTCCTTATGTTGAAAGACATGCTTTAATTACCTTGAGATGAGTTCTATAAAGGTTGTCTTATCTCAAACCTTGAGTCTTATGAAAATAAGCTGAAACTTATAGAAAATATATTTTTGAGATTGACAATTTTATTGAACATTATCTTCAAATTCTAAACTCTTAAATGGAATAATCAATTGAGGGGGAGGAATAAAATTTCAGAAGGAGAGTTCTTATGGAACTTAATTGCATAAATCTATAACTAAAGGAGAGAGAAAGAATACTAAATGAAAAGTGATCCCAATACTCTCCAATATGTATCATCTGAAACTTAAATCTGAAAATCTTTACGATACACCTTGAGGCTTGTTATTTTGGCTAGTATATCCTATGCATCAATCATGAACCAAAATTACAATCCAAATTGCAAGTTGATCTTAAAGAGCCTCTAACTTAATGAAAAAGAGGGAGAATAATGTGTTGAATTTTCTTGAGCATCTCATAGAAAATCTATTTTTGATATTCACTAATGAGTCCTAATTGACTTGATCTTTAGAACTTAAATTGTGTGCCAATTCATATTTTCTGTGTATCAAATTGTGCTTATTTTCTAAAGAAATAAAAGAAAGTCTTTAAAAGAGCTTTAAGAATTGCATGATTTCATATTTTGGTATTTGTGCCCCAATGCTCTTATTATCATAAAAGAACTTTGAAGTCATTAAGAATTAATAATCCAACATAATGATATGTTTTTCAAGTATATAAGTTTTTGATCTTTTACTCTGAAAATTAATTAAATTGCTCTCATGATTGATAAAATACTTAATAGCTTGGGCAAAAGATCTTAAATGAACAAGCTTTCACACTTATTATTGAAGAGAGGTTAGATTTCCACTCGTGTTTTCTTTGAGTATCATTTGTGGGACTTCTTGAATTAACCTAAGGAAGATTACACCTACACTTGATTAGAAAACTATCTATGGTATCAAATTAGAAAACTTCTTGGAATCACATTAGATGCGCTCTCATCATAATTTGCTCTAAAATTATCCAAAATGGCTCTGATCTATGCTCATTTATCCTTTTCACTATCTTTTTGATGTTGTCAAAAAGGGGGAGAAATATCTGAGTATATGTATGCTCATAATGCTTTATGTGTTGCAGTATATGTATGCTCATAATGCTTTATGTGTTGCATTTACTCCAAGTTTTGTCAAAAAGGGAGAGTAGAACCAATATGGAATGCAAAATGCAAAATTTAAACTCATACTTGAAATTTTAATTAGAATCAACAAAATGAAAAGATAAAATTGAAGAATATTAGCTTTAAGACAATTGTCCTTCTGGAAAAGAAAGGGGGAGTCAAAAAGTATTTGGTTTTTAATTGTTGTTAGCATCAATATTTCATCAATTTACATCTTAACTTGATTCAAATTCAGTTGATATGCTAAAATTGCTCAAGAGCTATTAAGATCAATCTTATGCATAAGGAAAGAACTGAAAATTGAATATTCTGAATTAATGCACATTGTAAAACTGAGCAAATACTGTGTATATGTTATTTTTCAAATTTTGCATATACTCAGTGTTTTGTCATCATCAAAAAGGGGGAGATTGTTGACCCCCTAATGGGTTTTGTTGAATGCAAAACACTAGAGTAAAATTTCATTATATCTTATCTATTTAATTGAGGAATTCATGTGTTTTATTAAGAATATTGCTAAGAAATGTCTAGGCAAGTTTCCATAATTTTTATGAATTTATTGAAGAATATTTTGAGCTAAAGAAAAAGTTCAGGGATAGCCGAGACGTCTCCTGATAGTTTCAGAGACGTCTCTGGCACAAACAGGAAGAACTAGCACAAGCCGAGACGTCCCCGGCACCTGCGGAGTCGTCCCCGCAAGTAAAAAGCAGACCAGCGGAGACGTCCCCTGAAAAAGCGGAGTCGACTCTCTTAGAGAATTTCAGAAGACTTGTTTTTCGGAGATATAACGGCGGAGTCGTCCCCGAAGCAGCGGAGTCGTCCCCATGCAAAAAGTGCAAACAAGCGGAGACGTCCCCGTAAAGTGCGGAGACGTCCCCGAAGCGCGGAGACGTCCCCGTAAAGCGTGGAGACGTCCCCGGAGCGCCTGGGACGCGACTGACAACTTTTTCAGGTTTGATTTGAATTTCAAACGTCTCTTGTTTGTGTCTAACGGCTATATTTGCTTTTTGAGCTATAAAAGGGACCTCTTAAGTGCTTCTAAACAACCTCTTACCAACCCAACACAAGATCATTCAAGAGAGAAGAAAGAAAAAGAGGTTCAAGGGAGTTAGAGCTTTCAAGAGGAGAAATCAAGTGCATTCAAGCCTTCCCAACTGATTTCGTGCTCAACTACTCACTCCCATTCGGCATTCAAAGCTCACATCCAAGCCAACGCGATCCACATCGGAAGAACCATCATCTCCCACGCTTCCAACGGCTAAAAGGGTTCTTGCGGGTTCCATTGTTTATATTGTTATATTTGCTTGTTTAAGAAGCTTTGATTTGTTTTAAACCTTTATTCTAATATCTTGTAACTTGATTCAATCAAGGGATTGAATCAAGGGGTTAAGGTTTGTTGGTGAGCCAAAGGGAAAAACCAACGTTGTAAGGTTGTGGTTGGTGAGCCTTTGGGGAAAACCAACCGGGTTGATTGTGAACCCGTGAAAACAATCGGTTGGTTCGAGTCGGTGAGCCTGTGAAAACCGACCGAGTTCGTTGTGATCTCGTAAAACAACAAGTTGGGTTGTGAGCTTGTAAAACAACCGACTGTAATCTAAGAGATTATAGTGAAATTCCCAAGAGGTCTTGGG
Organism: Phoenix dactylifera; assembly: GCF_009389715.1. Lineage (NCBI taxonomy): Eukaryota > Viridiplantae > Streptophyta > Magnoliopsida > Arecales > Arecaceae > Phoenix > Phoenix dactylifera. The sequence goes on from NW_024068214.1 coordinate 156,450, forward strand.
GAGTGGATGTAGGTGCTGGGGTGCACCGAACCACTATACATCTTTGTGTTTGTGATGTCTTATCTCTTCTATTTCATGCCTTACATTCATGCTTGATTGTGTAATATCTCTAGCTTTGTTTTCTATAGAGTTATAAGTGATTTGCTTAGCTTCCACTCCATTCTTACCATACACATAGATTAAAATTGATCATACAACTATAAGTTAATTTTAGATCAATTGCACCCTAAAGCCATAGTATAATTGCTCTAGCTTAATTTTCCACTGCTTTACTTGTAATTGCCTAGAGCTTAAGTAAATAACATCTTATTATTCCGCTGCACTCTATTCAAAGTAAAAATTAGGGAACATAATTTTTAGAAAACCCAATTCACCCCCCCTCTTGGCTTGTCACCTTGGGCAACAGGTAGCTAGTCCTCTTCCTCCTAGTTCTCTCCCTCTCTCTCGGCCACCTGCTGCATCCCTGCGAGCTAGCACTCCTCGGGATGCCGATTGATCTAGAGGCCTCGCGTGGATTACTTGTAGAGGCTGGACGCTTGTGCGGTTGCGGAACAGCAAGCTAGAACCAACCTGCTGAAATGTTAGTGTTCTGTTTTCAATTTTTGGAGTTGAGATTTGATCTCAATTCAAGAACACATACGATGTAATCCATGCATGAATATTTCTATCACATATCCTGCGGATTCATCTGAGAATTTCGTAGGATTGGATCAGATCCAAAGTTTGCAATGGGCTATTTTGAACAGCCCTGTTTTATTCTGCTGAAAATTGTTTTCAAATTACATACTTTCACCTTAATCGGTGAATCATCGGCGCATACGATGCTCGAATTCCCTTCAGTTTCGGCCCAGTAAACGTCAACGACCATCATCTAAATCTTCACTTCGGCCCAGAGTCAGCTCGACTTCAGGACTTCGCCAAAAGCTCCACCAACTTCGGATATTCGCCGACTCCCCCGACAAGCTCGGGGTACCTCCAGACATTTGCCGACCCGCCTCGACCAAGCTCGGGGCGCCTACCCCAGCAGTACGCCCCGACTCTCGAGCTCGGGGCGCTCCACCGAGCACGCCTTGGAATTCGGAAAGTCGAGCTACTCCCAGCACCCGCCAAGCCGACCTCGTCAAACGCATGATGCGACTACTTAACGAGCTCGGCCTCGCCAACGACCGCACCCATGTGCGGGCCTACACGCCCACCTATGTGGCCGTACTCCACAACACTACCGTGTCACGTCTCTATAATCGGCCTTCAGCAATCAGACGACACCTTGACTACTCCGGCCATACCCTGTTGTGACTGTCAACACCTTACCGTTCTCAAGAACGAGCAGTATCGTACGCCACCAACCAGCCTAAGCTGCGCGCTATTCGGCTCAGAGCCATACCTCCCATGATGAGGGCTAACAGTGCCTCCGCCACCTGGGCCACTCCATCGAGACTATAAATAGCTCGGTCAGGTAACTTCTAAGGGACTTTTGGCTAGACCAAATTTATCCCTCTAACTTGATCGTCGGAGGGCTCTCACCGAAAATACCAGTGAGGCATTGTGCAGATCCGCGGCCGTCGCGCAGGAGGTGGCTCTCGTCTTCTCCTTTCAACCATCGGCGGCTCCCTCGACTCCACCGGCATGCTCACTCTCGGGCCAAATTTGAACCACAACATACACACACATATATATATATACATACATACATATATATACAAACATACATACATACATACATACATACATACATATATATATATATATATATATATATATATTGAACTACTTTTTTAATTTCTATTTTAAAATTTTCAAAAGTTACATTCATTATTTTCAGAAAAAAAATGTGAGTAACTATTTTTAAAAACAAAAATAACTCATGTTTTTTTTTTCTTTCCAACCACAAATACTGTCTCTATCGTCACCGTCGCCGCAACCGTTGTCACCGTTATTGCCACCTTTATTGCTACTACTATCGCCACGCTACTTTTGCATTATTGTTATCTTTGCTATATCATTGGCGTCTCCACTACTGTAGTCGTTTCTACTATCACCATTGTTATCGTGTCACTACCATCCCACTACCACTACCATCGTCGCTGCCTCCAAATTGTTAGCACTCTTTCCACGACCACCATTACCACCATTGTCATTGTTGCCGCCATTATATCACCATCACCATTGTTGCTTTGGAGAACTTCCACCAATGGTCTCTGTTGCCTTTGTTGTAACCACTATCATCCCTACCACATTGCTAGGCTTGCTCCTAAAAATAATTAACCATACCAAAAATATTTATATTTCGAAAATTAAAAAATAGAATGTATTTTTGTATTTTTTTAAAAATATACAAATCAAACGTCTCGGGCTTTATGCTGTTAAGCCCCTAACGTCGCCCAAATGAGGCAGGCGGCTGTGAAATGGCACGCAGGAGGGGCTGCTCCTATAAAACCCTTTTTTTTAAGAAAAACAAAACAAGGGTGTTGCCCAGATAGACAACCCAAGAGGGGGGGGGGTGAATTGGGTTTTTAAATTAACTTAGCTAATTAAAACTTTGTGGATGATTAACTAAATACTATAGCCAGTTATTTAATTAAAGCTAAGTGCTGTGAGTAATGTGTGGGGAAGAAGATGAGAGACAATGCACTACAAACACAAAGTTTTATAGTGGTTCGGAGCTAACCCTTGCTCCTACGTCCACTCCCCAAGTCTCACTTGGGAATTTCACTATAACCCCCTTGGATTACAGCCGGTTGTTTTGCAAGCTCACAACCGAACTTGTTGTTTTACGAGCTCACAACGAACTCGGTCGGTTTTCCCAGGCTCACCGACTAGAACCAACCCCGATTGTTTTCCCGGGCTCACAATCAAACCCTTACACTCGTTGGTTTTAAACCGGCTCACCAACCAACCTTAATCCCCTTGATTCAATCCCCCGATTGAATCAAGTAAATACACGAGATAGAAGAAAACAGAAAATAGCTTCTCAAAAAGCAGATTTAAAACAATATAATCGTAAAGGAGTTAGAAGCCCTCAAACGCTTTTAAGATGGTGAAGAGGTGTGGCTTCTGGAACTCCGGTCTCCTCTTGAAAGAGTGATCGACTTGAAAGCAGGAGGAGGAAGCTTTGAATGCTGGGAAGATGTTGGTGGAGCAGTAAATGCAGATCTTCTCTTTTTCTCGTTGAAGAGCACTTAGAGAGCTTGAAGACTTGAATGCTAGGAGTGGAATGTGTGTTCTCTACCTTGCTACAGTCTTCTGTGGCTATTTAAGCCAACCCCCACGGAAACTAGCCGTTACTCTGCTTTTTCTGGCCGTTCTGCACACTCTGCGCAGCCTGACAATGTGACCGTTGGTAGGTTGGAGTCGACTCGCGCGATCAGGAGTCGACTCGGCTGTAGCAGGAGTCGACTCGAGCTTTTCCGGAGTCGACTCGGCAACTGTTCCCAGTTTGAATTAAAGTTGCCGTCTTGACTGGGAGTCGACTCGTCTTGACCCGGAGTCGACTCGCCAACTTCTGACGCTGACCTGGCAATTTTGGAGTCGGCTCATCCTCTGTAGTCCGTGGATCCAAATTTGAATTTTGTCCACTCGAGTCGACTCGACTGTCCTGGGAGTCGACTCAAATCTCAGAGCCCGAACTCCCGATTCTCTGTCTTTTGGCTCATCCAGTCTTGGAGTCGACTCGAACTTCCTTGTAGTCGACTCGGCTCTCAGTTTCCGAAAGTTGGTCTTCTGCCTTTTGACGTGAAGCTTGTCTTGGAGTCGACTCGAGCTGTCTGGGAGTCGACTCGAATCTCAGAGGCAGTAACATGGTCTTCTGTCTGTCGATGGTCGCACAGTCTCGGAGTCGACTCGCGTACTGCGGGAGTCGACTCGAATCTCAGAGTCCATAAAACGCTCTCTGACTTTTTCTTTGTGTACCGCTGGGAGTCGACTCGCATTCCACTAGAGTCGACTCGAATCTCAGACCTGAAAAACTGCTCTTCTGTCCTTCTGTCTGTTTTCAGTCGGAGTCGACTCGTACTGATCAGGAGTCGACTCGAGCTCGTGCCAGTGACCTTGATACGCTTGGAGTCGACTCGTGAAACTCGGGAGTCGACTCGTATCTCAGACATTGGTTCATGCAGACTTCTTAACTTATCCAAAATGCTATGAACCAAGTCTAGAGACACTTGGACAGGATTTTCACTGAAGCACTCAATTGAATTCATTAGTAATCACAAGATATACTCAAATGCTTTGAGCTCATCAAAATCAAACGGGGTTTTAATCAATCACTCCACAATCTCCCCCTTTTTGATGATGACAAAACTTTGAGTATATGTAAAATGAGTTGCTCAGTAAATAATGAAATAAACTCCATAAATGAATTCAAATGTCTGATAATTTAATTTATCCAAGTTTGAAAGGAGTGAAACATTAAATTTCGGAGTTAAAGTTCCCCCTTTCATTTGGAATTATATAAGCCTTCATATTCTGCAATCAATTGTTTGGCTTATATGACATTAATGATTTAGCTTGATTAAAATTCAGATTCTCCCCCTCAACATATGCATTCAACTATGTTTTGATTTTCTGAATTTCCTTTTAATGCTTTGAAATTTTTGAACTAAAATTTTTGTTTTTAGAGGGAAAATCTGTCAATTTGTTCTTGAGTAGGATTCAGCTAATCTCCGAATATCCCTTGAATAGATTCTGGAGATTACTCCATTAGGAGCCCCAAAAGAGAGATAATGAGCCTCGAGGTACCGAATCCACTTAGAACAAATTTATGTGTGTTTTTAAGAGTTTATCGTTTTATTTATTTCCATTGATTTCTTTTACATATTTTTTAATATTTCTCCCCTTTTACATATTTTATACTTACACATTTCTCCCCCTTTTTGTCATCATACCAAAAAGGAGGTAATCACACACAATCAATCGCACAAATGGCACAGTCAATCATCAAATGGCACAGAAATGAAGATAAGATGTCTACTCATTGTATTGATATGAAGGTGAATACATTTGAGCATACAATAGGTAAAGCAAGAACAATACAAAAGAAGACAAAACACAACTCAAAATCATCTATGACCTCCTCAAGGATGTGGCTCCCCCTCTCGAGGATACATCTCCTCCTCTGGAGGATGTGGCTCCCCCTCTCGAGGATACATCTCCTCCTCTGGAGGATGTAGCTCCCCCTCTCGAGGATACATCTCCTCCTCTGGAGGATGTAGCTCCTCCTCTCGAGGATGTGACTCCTCCTCTCAATCGGTTCTGCTCCATGAGGAGGGCGACTGCCTCTGTAACATGGCCCAGCTGCGTGATAATAGACGTGGTGGCTCTGCTATGTGTAGTGGAGAGCTCAGTCACCGACGTCTGAAGCCCAGTCACCGAGGTCTGAAGTGCGTCCAGCTTGTCGATGAGCACATTCAACAAGCGCTCGGCCCCCTCGGTGGTGGTGTGCATGTCACGGCGGATGTCATCCCGCATCCTCCTCGTGGTGCTCGTGACCTCGCTCATGCTGTGGAACTGGGCCTGCACCAGGGTCCTAATATTGTAGATCTCCTGCCGCACCTCAGCCGTCATGTCTGTCACGGCTGTCAAGGATGGGACCAATGCTGAGGATGGAGTGGGTGCAGGAGTGGGAGCTGGCACGGAACCTCGGAGCTCCCGGAGCAGCTCGTCCCTCAAATCTCGGACGATCTCCTGCCGCAGCTCCCGGAGCTGCTCTGGATCAATACGGACCTCCATAGATGGTGGAGCTGAGGAGGAAGGTCCGGCAGAGGTGGTAGGAGCAGGAGGAGTGGATGGAAGGTCTGGATGGTCTGGGAACTCTGGGTAGTCAGAATCTGGCTCAGGACTGGGTGATGGTCTGGTGGTCTGAGCGGTGAGAGTGGACTTCCTAACCCAGATCCCTTCTCTCTTCCGAAATCCCATCCTGTGCATGGTCCCCGTACCCAAGCGATCAGTCCATCGCAAGGCACGAGAGGGTTCCTTCTCAGGAATGGAAATTTCGTACTGCCTAAAGAGAAGAGTGAATATCATTCCGTATGGGAGGGAGAGCCTAGGTCTATCCAGGGGCTCACACATATACCTATAAATGAGCTTGGGAAAGTTGACCGGGGTGTCCTGAAGAATGTAAGACATAATAGCTAGGTCCCTCTCATTCACAAAATCAAATCTCCCTGTCTTAGGGAAGATAGACCTGGACAAAATGCTCAAAAGGATTCTCACTTCAATAGGAAGTGAGCTAGCAGATACCTCATCTAGGGGAGACTGAGGTGGATGCCCTAAGACGATCGTAAGGGCCTCAAATCTATCCTCAGGATGTGCAGGAGCCACCCTTACTAATGGAAGGTGGAGGATATGGGCAATGAGGTCCTCTGTGACACGCAATGGGACACCTAATACCGTGCCCTCAATACCTCCATCTCCCCGATGGACGGTACTGTAGAACTCTTGAACTAGGCCAGGATAGGTGGGAAGGTCCAGGGTGAGGAAGTACTCTAGACCCTGGGCTCTAAGCCTATCGCCTATGGTGAATCCTTCCCGGGAGAGATAGTCGAAAGTGACATACCTCCCGGAGGTGACGGCCTTCCCGGCCAACGGCCTAACATGAACCACCCTAGGCGGGGAACGATCCGGAGGAGGTTGCCTCGCGGGATCGTGCCGCGCCTTGGAGCGCCGCTCGGGACCGGCCACGGGACGGGACCTCTTTCTAACAACTCCCTTGCGAGGCATCTTGACCTAAACGAGATGAAAACCTAGAGAACGAAGAAGGATCGATAGAGGAAGCTCGGGACTGACCTGAAAAGACCTAGGAACGGACGGAAACTCAATGTCCGGCGAAGAATCGACGGGAAAAGGGCTTGGAGACGATCGAGGATGACCTAGGAGTCGACTCTAGGGCTTTGTGAACAGTGGCGGCTTGAGAAAAAGTGTTTGCGAAACGACAAACCTAGGGTTAAAAAGTCGGATCCCGACTGCGAGTCGACTCGACCTCGAGTCGACTCCAGAAAATGCGCGAGTCGACTCTCCTTATGCGCCTGTAGACTTCGAGTCGACTCCCGACAATGTGCGAGTCGACTCCCCCTCAGCTGCCAACTTTGCGAGTCGACTCCCCCAAATGCGCGAGTCGACTCCCCCTTAGGAGCCGGCTCTGAAACTTACTCGAGTCGTCTCTAACCTTGGCACGCACTTAAAAATCATGCTATAACCGTGCCAAATGAGGGAAAATCACCTAGTTGGGATCTGATTTGATGATCATTGAATAGAAACTCTATTTTAACCTCATTTTAACCATCAAAATCAATTAATCTAGTGGAAACTCCCACTAGGATGGGTCAATCACTCCTAATCCCCTCCTAAGTACACTGAACCTCTCTTCACTTAGGGGTTTTGTGAAAATATCTGCTAATTGATTATCAGTACAAACAAATTGGAGAGTCACATCACCATTCAATACATGATCTCTTATGAAGTGATGTCTTATCTCAATGTGTTTAGTTCTTGAGTGTTGAATTGGATTTTTAGTTAGGTTTATGGCACTTGTATTATCACAATTAATGGGGATTTTATCTTGTTTAATGCCATAATCTTCTAATTGTTGTTTAATCCACAAGATTTGAGCACAACAACTCCCGGCTGCAACATATTCAGCTTCTGCAGTGGATAATGCAACCGAGTTTTGTTTCTTGCTAAACCATGAGATTAGGTTTTCTCCTAGAAATTGACAAGACCCGCTGGTACTTTTTCTATCAAGCTTACATCCAGCGAAGTCTGAATCTGTGTACCCTATTAAGTTTAGGCTAGATTCTTTAGAGTACCACAGCCCTATGTTCTTAGTTCCTATTAAGTATTTAAAGATTCTCTTAACTGCAGCTAGGTGTGATTCTTTAGGATTAGCCTGATATCTAGCACACATGCACACACTAAACATAATATCAGGCCTACTTGCAGTAAGATACAGTAAAGAACCTATCATACCTCTATAAAGTTTTTGATCTACAGATTTACCTGATTCATCTTGGTCTAACTTACATGATGAGCTCATGGGGGTGCTGATTGACTTGTTTCCCTCCATATCAAACTTCTTGAGCATCTCCTTGATATATTTGGCTTGATTGATGAAGATGCCTCCTTCAGATTGTTTGATTTGAAGCCCGAGGAAGTAGTTCAGCTCTCCCATCATGCTCATCTCAAACTCACTCTGCATCAAATCAGCAAATTCCTCGCAGAGGCGATTGTTAGTAGCACCGAAAATGATATCATCAACATAAATCTGTACTAATAACATATCCTTATTTTTCTTTTTCAGAAATAATGTTGTATCTACATTTCCCCTAGAGAATTCATGTTCTAATAGAAATTTACTAAGTCTCTCATACCATGCTCTAGGTGCTTGTTTTAGTCCATAAAGTGCTTTGTTCAGTTTATACACATGATTGGGGTATTGATGATTTTCAAAACCAGGAGGTTGTTCCACATATACCTCCTCATTAATAAACCCATTTAGAAAAGCACTTTTTACATCCATTTGATATAGCTTGAAGTCCTTAGAGCATGCATATGCTAATAATAGTCTAATAGCCTCAAGTCTAGCTACGGGAGCAAAGGTTTCATCAAAGTCTATACCTTCTTCTTGATTATAACCCTTTGCTACTAGTCTAGCCTTATTCCTTATAACAATTCCATTTTCATCTAGCTTATTTTTATATATCCATTTTGTACCTATAATTGGATATTCAGAAGGTCTCTCTACTAGATCCCACACTTTGTTTCTAGTAAATTGGTTTAGTTCTTCTTGCATTGCATTTATCCAATTTACATCATTTTCGGCTTCTTCTATATGTTTGGGCTCAAAGTGTGAAACAAAAGCTAGATGGTTATTCAAATTTCTAAGGGATGCTCTAGTCCTAACGGGTTGGGATGGATCATCTAGAATTAGTTCCTTAGGATGCCCATGAGCATACCTCCAAGCTTTAGTTAGCCCATGATCCACTATAGGCTCTTGGTTTGATGATTCTCCTTCAATCAACTTTTGATTATCATCTTGTAATCCCATCTCATCTATCTTTTCTTCAAGTATTTCAATATCATCATCAAAATTAACCTTCTTACTAGATGAGATGTCACTAGAGTCATCAAAAACAACATGTATAGATTCTTCTATAACTAGGGTTCTTTTATTAAAGATTCTATAGGCTTAACTAGTTGTAGAATAACCTAGGAATATTCCTTCATCAGATTTTGGATCAAATTTCCCTAGATTATCTTTCCCATTATTATGTACAAAACACCTACATCCGAAAACATGAAAATAGTTAACCTTTGGTTTTCTGTTTTTCCACAGTTCATATGGTGTTTTCTTTATGATGGGTCTTAATAGAACTCTATTTAATACATGGCAAGAAGTATTAATGGCTTCTCCCCAAAAGTACTTAGGGAGGTTACTTTCACATAACATCGTTCTAGCCATTTCCTCTAGGGTTCTATTTTTCCTTTCCACAACTCCATTTTGTTGTGGTGTCCTAGGTGCTGAGAAATTATGGGTTATCCCCTTTTTACTACAAAATTCATCAAATAATTGATTTTCGAATTCGGTACCATGGTCACTTCTAATAGCTATAACTGAGGACTCTCTAGCATTTGTTACTTCCTTATGGAACTTCTTAAACATAGAAAATGCTTGATCCTTATGCGCTAGAAACATGACCCATGTGTACCTAGAGTAATCATCTACTATAACTAGACCATATTTATTTCCACCTAGGCTTGTTGTTCTAGTTGGACCAAATAGGTCCATGTGTAGTAATTCTAGAGGCCTAGAAGTAGAGACACATTTTATGGATTTAAAAGAGTTTCTAGATTGTTTGCCAAATTGACATGCTTCACATATTTTGTTCTTTTCAAATTTTAATTTTGGCAAACCTATCACGGAGTCTCTTTTAACTAGTTTAGTTATTGTGTCCATGCTTGCATGACCTAACTTACGGTGCCATAACCAACTAGCATCATTTTCTTTAGTTTCATTAACAACTAAACATTGGTTATGTTTTGTAAGGTCTTCTAGATCTACCACATATACATTTCCACGTCTCATCCCTTTAAAAACTAAACTATTATCATTAGGATTTGTTATAATACATAGTGATGGTTTAAACATAACATCATATCCTTTATCACATAATTGACTAATGCTTAACAAGTTATGCTTAAGACTATCAACATATCTAACATTATCTATAAAGGTAGAAGGGGTGATTTGAACTTTACCAATACCAATGATGTGACCTTGGTTGTTGTCTCCAAAAGTCACAGCACCTCCCTTCTTAGCTTCAAGGGTGAAAAATTGATCTTTATCACCCGTCATGTGCCTTGAACAGCCACTATCCAAATACCAGCAGTTTTTGTTGACCTTGGCTGCAAGACACTCCTACACAAGCAAATCATGTCATCTTAGGTACCCAAGTTTTCTTGGGTCCTTCATGGTTAGTCAAGTTGGTTCCTTTTGGAACCCATACCCTTTTATTTTTTCTTTTAGTTTTACTTTTCCTAAAATTACATGCATTTGCTTTATGTCCTACTATTCCACAACAAAAGCAAGTTATTTTCTTAATTTTAGTTTCTCCAGCTTTAACAAAGAAGTTACTAAGAAGTTTTTGCTTATTCCTTGGTTTATACCCTAAACCCGCTTTATTAAATACGGCTCGTTGATTATTAAGTATCATGTTTAACTTTTCAGAACTATATGTGAATTTTTCAACTAAGGGTTTGTATTTGTTTAGTTCTTTAGTTAATGTCTGATTTTCGGTTTTTAGATCATTTAGCTCTTTAGTTAGATCCTTGTTTAAGACTTGTTTATGGTTTTTGAGATCTGAAAATTCCTTTGTTAGTTTCTCAATATCTTTCGTTAAGGTGTTAGTCTTCTTAATTAGGAGTTGGTTGCTTGTCTTAAGTTCTAGATTTTCTTTGGTGAGATTATCTTTATCCTTAATTAATGAATCATGCTTATGAATATAACTTTGGTTAGTTACTTTTAGTTCTCTGTTTTTAACATTTATATTCTTATACTCAATCATTAATTCATTGAACGCATCATAAAGTTCATCAAATGTAAAATCAAAATGCGTATCGGAAATTACCTCATTTTCGTTGGCCATGAAACAGAAATTGGCCTTCTCTTCTTGTTCTTCATCCGATGATGAAGATGATGCGTCGGAGTCCGATAGGGTGGTGACAAGTGCCTTCTTCTTCTTGTACTTACTCCCCTTCTTCAGTAAGGGGCACTCTGCTCTTATGTGTCCCGGCTTCTTGCACTCGTAACACCCAATCCCCTCATTTTCCCTTTCCTTACCTTTGTCTCTGCGGTAGGAATTTGAGGGACCTCTCCTTTGATGATACGTCTTCTTGTGGTTGATAAACTTCTTGAACTTGCGCACAAGAAGTGCCTCACCACCATCTTCCTCATCTTCTTCCTCTTCACTGCTGCTGCTGCAAGACAGGTCCTTGTTAGAAGAAGTAGATTTTAAAGCTATTACCTTTTTCTTATGGGAGGACTCTTCCTCGTTGTGTTGTTTCATGGTAAGCTCATGCGTCATCAGGGATCCAAGGAGCTCTTCAAGTTGAAGCTTGTTCAAGTCTTTAGCTTCTTGGATCGCCGTCACCTTGGCTTCCCACGACCTTGGTAGACACCGAAGGATTTTCCTGACAAGTTCACTGTTAGTATAGTTCTTGCCAAGGCTTTTTAGGCCATTGACAATATCAGTAAACCTAGTGAACATGCTTGTGATTGTTTCATTTGAATCCATTTTAAATAGTTCATATTTATGAACCAAGATGTTTATTTTGGATTCCTTGACTTGATTCGTGCCCTCATGGGTCACTTCAAGTCTGTCCCAAATTTCTTTTGCAGAATTACAAGTTGAAACTCTATTGAATTCATTACGGTCTAAGGCACAATAAAACACATTCATTGCTTTAGAGTTTAGTTGTGCCTTCCTCATGTCATGTTCATCCCAATCCGTTTCTAGTTTGGGTACCTTAACACCCTCTACATATGTGGATGGGATGTATGGGCCATTCACTACAATGGTCCACATCTCATAGTCTTGGGCTTGGATGAATATTCTCATCCTAGCCTTCCAGTATGAGTAATCGAATCCATTGAAGAAAGGAGGTCTTTGGGTGGACTGACCCTCAATGTGAGAAGATCCAAATGGGGTTGTCATTTTGATCTTTTAACTCTTGAGTGGAAGAGTTTTTGGCTCTGATACCACTTGTTGCCCAGATAGACAACCCAAGAGGGGGGGGGGTGAATTGGGTTTTTAAATTAACTTAGCTAATTAAAACTTTGTGGATGATTAACTAAATACTATAGCCAGTTATTTAATTAAAGCTAAGTGCTGTGAGTAATGTGTGGGGAAGAAGATGAGAGACAATGTACTACAAACACAAAGTTTTATAGTGGTTCGGAGCTAACCCTTGCTCCTACGTCCACTCCCCAAGTCTCACTTGGGAATTTCACTATAACCCCCTTGGATTACAGCCGGTTGTTTTGCAAGCTCACAACCGAACTTGTTGTTTTACGAGCTCACAACGAACTCGGTCGGTTTTCCCAGGCTCACCAACTAGAACCAACCCCGATTGTTTTTCCGGGCTCACAATCAAACCCTTACACTCGTTGGTTTTAAACCGGCTCACCAACCAACCTTAATCCCCTTGATTCAATCCCCCGATTGAATCAAGTAAATACACGAGATAGAAGAAAACAGAAAATAGCTTCTCAAAAAGCAGATTTAAAACAATATAATCGTAAAGGAGTTAGAAGCCCTCAAACGCTTTTAAGATGGTGAAGAGGTGTGGCTTCTGGAACTCCGGTCTCCCCTTGAAAGAGTGATCGACTTGAAAGCAGGAGGAGGAAGCTTTGAATGCTGGGAAGATGTTGGTGGAGCAGTAAATGCAGATCTTCCCTTTTTCTCGTTGAAGAGCACTTAGAGAGCTTGAAGACTTGAATGCTAGGAGTGGAATGTGTGTTCTCTACCTTGCTACAGTCTTCTGTGGCTATTTAAGCCAACCCCCACGGAAACTAGCCGTTACTCTGCTTTTTCTGGCCATTCTGCACACTCTGCGCAGCCTGACAATGTGACCGTTGGTGGGTTAGAGTCGACTCGCGCGATCAGGAGTCGACTCGGCTGTAGCAGGAGTCGACTCGAGCTTTTCCGGAGTCGACTCGGCAACTGTTCCCAGTTTGAATTAAAGTTGCCGTCTTGACTGGGAGTCGACTCGTCTTGACCCGGAGTCGACTTGCCAACTTCTGGCGCTGACCTGGCAATTTTGGAGTCGGCTCATCCTCTGTAGTCCGTGGATCCAAATTTGAATTTTGTCCACTCGAGTCGACTCGACTGTCCTGGGAGTCGACTCGAATCTCAGAGCCCGAACTCCCGATTCTCTGTCTTTTGGCTCATCCAGTCTTGGAGTCGACTCGAACTTCCTTGGAGTCGACTCGGCTCTCAGTTTCCGAAAGTTGGTCTTCTGCCTTTTGACGTGAAGCTTGTCTTGGAGTCGACTCGAGCTGTCTGGGAGTCGACTCGAATCTCAGAGGCAGTAACATGGTCTTCTGTCTGTCGATGGTCGCACAGTCTCGGAGTCGACTCGCGTACTGCGGGAGTCGACTCGAATCTCAGAGTCCATAAAACGCTCTCTAACTTTTTCTTTGTGTACCGCTGGGAGTCGACTCGCATTCCACTGGAGTCGACTCGAATCTCAGACCTGAAAAACTGCTCTTCTGTCCTTCTGTCTGTTTTCAGTCGGAGTCGACTCGTACTGATCAGGAGTCGACTCGAGCTCGTGCCAGTGACCTTGATACGCTTGGAGTCGACTCGTGAAACTCGGGAGTCGACTCGTATCTCAGACATTGGTTCATGCAGACTTCTTAACTTATCCAAAATGCTATGAACCAAGTCTAGAGACACTTGGACAGGATTTTTACTGAAGCACTCAATTGAATTCATTAGTAATCACAAGATATACTCAAATGCTTTGAGCTCATCAAAATCAAACGGGGTTTTAATCGATCACTCCACAAAGGGCGTTCTTGTAAATTAGATATAATTTACAGGTGATTTAATTCTAGCTTGTGTATATGTTTTCTTTTCTTTCCCTTCCTCTTTTTGCATAATTAATTCATTCTCAAGGTAAATTTCGACGGTAGTCGGTCAGCAAACGGTGTGACTGGAGGGGTCGGATTTGTGATCAGGGACCATCTGGGGAGGATGATAGCAGCAGGAGGGCGGCGTACGCCGGGTCTCACAGTGGTTGGGGCTGAGTTGCAGGCGGCGTGGGAGGGTATATCCTATGCATGGCATGTTCTTGGTGTGGAGAGGGTATGCCTCAAGGGTGACTCTTCTGTGGTTATTGACTGGATTCGAGGAGCAGATCGTTTTGGAGATGGCCACCCCCTGGTTCGGAAGACCCGTGGGTTGGTGCGGTTGATGGGTGAGGTTCAGATTGGACATGTGTTTAGAGAGGCGAACAGAGCTGCTGACTGGGTCGCCTCATTTGTAGCCCGGCATTCCGGGGATTTTCAGTGGACGTCTGTGTCGGACATCCATCCCTCCTTGTATCTCTTACTGTCCCGCGATATGGCTGGGTGTACTCACGTCAGAGTTATATGAAATGAGTAGCCGCTTTTAACAAAAAAAAAATTAATTCATTCTTCCCCTCCTCCTATTATTCCCACCCCCGAAATTTAACTGACATCTAATTTCTTCCGAATTACGCATAATACCCCGTCTCTCACCCTTTCAATAGTCCCTCCCTCTCTCGCGTCTCTGAGCATGCTCCGGGTTTCCTCCTCTACGAGAACCACTCTCGTAGATTAGGGTTTCTCTTCTTTTCTATTTCCTAAATCTTCTGGTATCCATTTCTTTTTATGGAGATCGCGCTGCAGGGTTCTCGCGATCATTGCATGCTCTTCGGGAATTAGGGTTTGGGTTCCGGGATCTCTCCGTGGGGGCATGGAGATGGAGAGCTCCCGCAGATCCGCCATGGACCGCTCCCGAGAGCCGGGCTTGAAGAGACCTCGATTGGTGGAGGACGACCGCGGCGTCTCCGCCAGCCGAGACCGTCCATTTCCGCCGCCGAGGGCCGGCAGCCAGCCGCTGGGCCCGAGGCTGAGGGCCGGCGGCGAGAGGGAGAGGGAGAGGGTGGAAAGAGAGGACGCGCTGTGGGGAGAATCTTATCAGCAGCAGCAAGAGCTCGTGGCGCAGTACAAGACGGCGCTGGCCGAACTGACGTTCAATTCAAAGCCTATCATCACAAATCTAACCATCATCGCCGGAGAGAATCTCCATGCTGCTAAGGAAATCACCTCCACCATCTGCGCCAATGTTCTCGAGGTGATCTGATTTGCTTCAACTCATGTAAATTAAAGTAAAGATATATTTTTTTACCTTTTTCTGTAAATATTGATTAGAAAACAGCAATCTTGGATACTTCTGTGTAGTGCCTCAATACATAGTTCTAGTGGTGAAGAAGCAAGTGCTGAGATCAAACAGAAGTTTGCCTACAAAAGCAGTGGGAAAATTTATGATTTTTAGCTGGTTAACCTCACTGATGCTGATACATGTTTTCTACTGATGATTTATTAATCTATGGTGTGATAGATGGAGGCTAGATACTTGCATATTGCATTCACATGGATTGTCTACTGATTTGTCAGCTTGGAGAAATGTTACTTTCAAATCAGATACTTTCTGGACTCAATTATTTTAAGTGCCATTCTGATAGTGTCGTAGTGTAGAGGCTTCATACAGTTTGCCATCTAGGCTGGCAGATTAACGGAACACTAGGCCAATGCAAATCCAATAATCCCTTTACAAAGACGATGAACTTTCATAGATGAACATTCTCATTATGTGTGATTGAATATTAGGAATAACATGCGGTTTCTAACACTCAGGCTTTATAAGTTATCAAGGTATTGGAAAGTTTTGCTGTGTATAACAGTAAAAGGTGTTGCTGTAAGATAGAAATTGAATCAGACTTGTACTGGTGTCTTTTAACAAGGCATGGATAACTTTTGGTTGTGTTCAGAGTGATTTACATGGAAGGTCTCTCAAAAGTCTTGTACTTAGCCGTGGCTCATGATTGCTGTTTGTTTATTGTATTTTCCTCATCTTTGTTTCTTGAATAAATGGGATATGGTTTGCTGAATATGGTTATGGACCTATTGTTTTCATTGGGTTCATTAGTTTGTCTAATTTTTCATGTCAAGAGTCTGTTTGGTTTTCTACAATTATCTTATTCTCTTCAATTGGCTCATAGTTTTTGTATTCTTGCTTTATATGTTCAACAATTGTATTTATGGAATTTATTACTACATGCAGTAAAGTATCTAAAGAACAGCTGCACTATGCAGACGGCTAGAGTACTGAATGACACTTAGGTGATATGAGGCTGCATATGTGGAAATGTGTTAGTTGGTATTTCAGAAAATAATTAAAATGAATTGATAAAATAAATAAGGATAGCTGAAAAATTAGAAATACATAATTAAAAGTTCAGAAAAAGAAAAATGATTGAGTATATACATATCCATACTTATTTGAGATCCCATCTTAGTATAAAATGTCATGCTAACCTAAAAACAATAATAACAATAACCACCTATAGACTCTGTTAAAGTTTCAGCTATGCCAATGCATGAAGACATCTAGCAATTATCGCAGGGTCTGCTGAACTGGCCCGTACTGGCCGATTTAGCCCACACTATACTGGTACCGCCTGTGACCAGTACGGTACAACCTTTGAAAACGGTTTGCACCGGTAGGGAAGAAGAAGAGCAAGAAGAGGAAAGAAGAGAAAGAAAGAGGAAGAAAAAGAGAAAGAGGAAAAGAAGAAGAAGAGTACCGATTCACACCAGGCCTCGGGCTGACCCCCTCCGGAGCACCCCGACGAGGATCACCTCCGTTGCTCGCTGTTTCTTTTCCTTCCTTGCTCGCAGGAGAAGGGGGGAAAGAGAGGAGGAGAGAGGGGAAGAAAAGGGAAGGAAGGTGAGAACGTTTGGGAAGAAGAAGGAAGAAGAGAAGAAAAAAAAGAAAAGAAAAAATGGGAGCGCCCGCACGGGCACGAGCGGAAAATCACCCGCCCAGCTCGCACCCGCGCACGATTCCACGCATAGGGAACCGCGCCCAAGCGCGGCTCCTTGTGCGGGGCAGCGAGCCTATGCGGGGTAGCTCACGTGGGCTATTTAATGCCATAGAGTGGCATTTAACGCCTACGCGCATCGATTTTTTTTCCTTCTATTGTTGGTAGGTACGGTATTGGTTCGACTCGGTATGGTACCGGTACGTCGGTACGGCAGACTTTGAATTATCGTATGAAGAACAATCAAATTGCAAGCTAAAAAGATTGGCAGCATATACCTAAGTTTAAGGTACCTATCTTTTATATAGTTAAGCTACTGAATTTTACAAGACACTCAAAAGTCAATCTTTTTTTGAGAAGCTAGAAGAGGCTTCTCAGACAACAATCCATCATTATCGCAATACACCAGTGCCTGAACTTCTTATGTGTTGCATGAACCTATGCAGGTGCTTGGTTGCCCACCATGCAGCCGGGAAACAGTACAGGGAGGCCATATTTGCATGCACTGTTGTCAATGGGCTGCTACCGCATATGTGCGCACATATGCTGCTGCATGGATCACATTTTAGGACATTGCATATGTAGATGCTAGGCTTGCTAATTATATCGGATGACATCAAAAGAGCAGGTAGGTGCTGTGCTGGTGCCATTTAGAGTTAGAGGGCATAGGCCTAATGGGGCTTTTTCTGGGATGAAATTTGATATTTTTTGGTTATGCTATTTGGGATGTCTTGGGATGATTATAATTTTAGTAGAAAAGTAAATATAGTTAAGCACTTGATAACTAATCTATAACCTGCTCTCGGATTTCTTTACTAGGTTGTTCTTTTAAATGATGATTTTACTCTTTTTCTGTACAAAAACTGTCATGATTTCAACTTTGAATACAATTCTGCCTTTCCCTTTTGTCTTCTATCACCTCATCTTTTTTAAATAATCAAATTCATCTCAGGTTGTTGCTAAATTCAATTAAATGGTTTAACTTCTAACTATTCTGCTTGTGTAAGGGAAAACAAACAATAGCTGTTTGTAACTTTTTAATGATGCATAGATATTTGATTTGTATGGAGAAAAAATTGGTAACAGCTAGAAATATGTTTATTTTTAGTTTTCAATAGTCCATTTTCCCTTCAGCTCCATGTAAATCAGTTTAGTGGCAAAGGAGCAATTATGATTTAAATCATTCTGATGGAAAATTAGCCTTGAAATGTACTCATACATCTGAACTTCACTAATACTATCAGTTGCAGTTTTAAATTTGCTGTACATGAATGTGTTTATATTAAATTTTTGTTCCTCTATGCCACTTAATGATAGCATGCCACATGCAATACTTTGTTCTAGACATCAAGGAATTTCATAATTTAACTCTATTCATATCTGTTGCATGTAAACTTGCTTTTTTCTCTTTATAGTTTGTTTTACAAATATAGGAACTTACAATGCATGCATTGCTAGAAAAAGTGCATTTATTATTTTTTAGGTGTAGAAAAGGGAAATTACCTAACCTTTGCCCGTGCCTTGATGGACTAGGGTTTTGGAAGTCGGGCTCAAATGTTTGCATTATAGTTCTAATAGAATTATCCCTCTTAATAATTTTGACATCTCACTTGAATAAATAAGAGAGGAAAAATATTAGGTATAGGTTTTGGAAATCACGTTATCAGTGCGAACCTAGTGCATGATTGGCTGGTTAGCCATTCATTCTATATTTTCGTAGCTTGTGATTTGATTCACTAGTCGCACACATTTGGACACACCATACTACCTTATTTGTATTGTATTGTCATCTTTCCATATATAATGCAAGATCTTGGAGTCTAGCCATTCAAATATGGACTAGAGCATTCCTCAAACCCCCATTTATAAGTTGAGGTCCACCATGTGTCCATTTATGACACAAACTCTCAGCTCCCTTCATCAGTGGCTTAGGGATGGAACATGAAACTAGAGTTTCTCTTGGCACGCATCTCATTTCCCTTATTCAATACATGCTTAGGCCCCTTTTAGGATAGGCAAAATGGGTCCCCATTATGACACAAACCCCTATTTGAGTTATCTCATATGGTGATTGCAGTAGTGCTGCTTGAGCATTTCGATGCAGACTGGAAATTACAGAATGCTGTTTGGATGTTATTTGCGGATAAAGGTGACTATTTTAGAAATTGGACAAGTTTGTTCAACGTATTGGCGAATGTGTTTGAATATTAACTGTAGTTAAATTGTAATAATATAATTTCTTATATTGTTAATATTTCAGTAATATTTGTATAGCTATAGTGTAATACTAAAAACATGATATAATATACACGATGGACCAAGGATGACATAATAATATTATAATTTATTGCAATATTGATGAATTATTTTTACATTATATAAGTAATAGTTATCAATTAATGTTTGTATGGGATAATATAATATTAAAACATGACATACAATATCTTCGGCCATGTATGATATAATAGTAATACAATTTATTTCAGCAGGTGCTAAGTTATTTTATAATATTACGTACAATTAAAAGTATAGCAATATAGTCTTGGCCCAATTTCTCTTATTTCTTTTTGCGCGGAAACATAGGGGAATAAAAACGACCATGAACATTTGTTAAAAATGGAAAAAAAGGAAGATTGTATAATATTAATTTTCAATTAATATTTACATGTTAAAAGGTGAGAAGTTACTGAGGCAAGTAATGTTCATTTATCCAATTAATTGCTGGGATAAAGAGCTCAGTTTACACCACTTACACCTCGGTTTAAGCCTGCAGGAGACCTTAGGTATAGTTATAGCCGGTTTAGTGGGTTAAGAGAGCGTTGACCAAAAAAACGTGGATAGACATATCATGCCCAACAGTTTGTGGTGTTTGCTACTTATCTTGGGGATAAATGAGGATAAACCCATATATGCTGGTTCCAAGTGGGGTCTTATTTTAGCAAACATACTTCTGCACATTTTTTTCTGAAATAACTGGCTTAGGAAGTGAAATAACTTCATAAATAAATGGGGGGAATACATTTATTTACTAAAAATAATCATTATTGGCTACAATGATCATTGTGTTCTCCTTCTTGTTGAATAAGCTGCGCACATCATGCACAAATATCAAACTAATTGCTCCCACATCTGTTATTATAGCATAAAACTATTTGGTCCTCTATCCGTGAAGCTGTGAGTCCATATCTTGAATGAACTGCATGCAAATTCCATTATAACTACACTTTTCTTTTAGAAAGTACCCACTCACTCCCAGGCAACAGTCACTTTTAATGAATGATTATTAAAAGAGTATGCAAACCAAAAGAGGGAGTATGTTTCTCAAATCTACCGCAAATAATCCTGATTGATGGCAACCATCTGTCAACTTTTTTGGCCAAAGACAAGCATTATACATGGCGATATCAAGTTGTTCATAAGTAGTCTAGTTTCATTTCATGCCTCAAGGGATTGTCCATCCATTATCCAAATTGTATAGATGTGAATCATCGTATTTATCAATTTAAGTTGCCCTGATATGAGGTTCTATGCTATATAAGTTTTCTTGTTTAAATGTTGAGGCTTAGTTAGTAGCATTGGAGTGAAGAGGAAAGGGGGAAGACTGTAAGATAAATTAGTAACGGATTTTCTACCGGGTGAGAAGTGGCTAAACTGAATGCTGATCACTTCTTTTCTTTTGCATCTTTCATAAAATTGATCCATATACTTAATGCTTATGTTACTCTTAAAAATGGATCTTATTTTTCCTTACAACTACCATAATTGTTCCTATGTTGTTGGGAAATGATAATTGTTTTTCTGCAACTTATCGAAGTGGTAAACACCTTAGTACTATAAGTAGAAAAAAATGGTTAGTTCAATGAGCTTGCCATTCTCTCCAATCTTTACCATGCCTTTATTTTACTCATTAAAAGTTTATTAATTGCTTTTGTTTGGGATGCCCTGTTCAGTACTTCAAGTTGCCTGTGGAATTTATCGTTGAGCTAAATTTGCTGTTTTTCATTCTGCCAGGAATCCGTCTAAAATTCCAATTTTCTGCATTTTCTTGAATGGTCTATTGATGATGCTTTACTGTTGATTTGCAGGTTCCCAGTGAACAGAAGTTGCCATCCCTTTATCTTCTTGATAGTATCGTGAAGAATATTGGAAGAGAGTACATTAAATATTTTGCTGCAAGGTTACCTGAGGTAATCTATTTCATTGATCCATGAACTCAGTAAAATCTAATACATTAAATGCTGACACTTTTCATATATTGGAGGCCATCTCTATGCTAGGAGGTTTCCTTCCACTGCATTGGGCTGTAATTTCTCTATCGTAAACTGAAAAATTTAAGTCAGTTCGTTAAAACATAAAGGGCATTTAAACTTCTCTGTTGTGTTTCTGGTGCTCCTTCCAGTGACTAGTTTTTCTCAAATTTTGTATATTACCTGTAAGCTTCTGAAACAATGTAACTGCTTCATTTTTGTGTAGAATCTAGTTTTAATGATGGTTGTTATTTTATAGGTATTTTGCAGGGCTTATAAACAGGTTGATTCTTATGTACATCCTAGTATGCGACATCTTTTTGGAACATGGAAAGGAGTCTTCCCCTCTGCTACACTTCAGATAATTGAGAATGAACTTGGCTTCTCAGCTATCGTCAATGGTTCATCTGGAGCTGCATCATCGAGGCCTGATTCTCAGACACAGCGTCCACCATACAGCATTCATGTGAATCCAAAATATTTAGAAGCAAGACAGCGCCTTCAACAGTCAACTAGGGTAAACAAATTACTGTACATTCTTATTATAGTGTTCATTTTTAACTTCATAGTTGGAATATTGATTCCTTGCTATTATAGCATTCTGTTCATTATTGATGCTATAGTCTAGTTGACTGCACAAAGTCACCACATGATCTGTCGAACTAGCATAAAGAGTTGAAAGTTGAAACCAAAGGAAATATCTTTAGTGGCATTGCAGTCAAGTTTTCCGCATGGCTTTTATGGTGTTTTCAGTTTGTTTTTCTTGGCTGAAGTAGAAACGAGGATGCTCCATAATGAGAAGGAATGAATAAATTGATCTTTTGTTGGATTTCTGTGCTGGAATTAAAGTCCAAAAAAGCTTGGGTAAAAATAGTCTGGCAACTGTGCTGGGTTGGAAGCGGGCAAGCAGGAGCTGGACATGGCTCAATTCACTGACCGGGTTTGACTGGGAATTAGATCCATCTGGTCATTTGGGTCAGATTGTCTCAAGCACAACCCAAACCCATCCCAATGCATTAGGGTCTAGGTTGGGTCAATTCTAGATTTGGGTCCAATTCAAGATAAAAAAGTACACTAATTATATATTTGTTAGGACATTTAATATTGACATGGATAGCAAGTGAAAAAATAAAGAGGGGTGTCAATGTGGATTGATACCATTAATGTTGTCAAGGAGCATAAGATTCAAACTTGATTGAACCATCAACCTACTAACGAATACCCTTAGTACCCTACAAACTTAAGCATGGCAATGTATTAAGGGATTTTAAAGTCATGAGTTTTAGAGTTGAGTAGAATCAGGCTGGATTGGGTGATCTAATGTTTGAACTGTTTTAGACTGCATGAGTGCATCAGTCGGTGGGACTGGTCTGGTAGGAAAACATATGACTGATAGCTGACCCAATCTTTTATAAGGTCACTTTTATGCACCCTATCCAACTCACGGGTCTGAAAAACTAGGTCAAGTAAGGCCTAATCTGGCCGAGTTTATGGATTGATTCGACCCATTTGCAGTCCTAATGCAAATTGTGTTATAGGAACAAAGGTAGTCTTCATATGAGAATGATGATCTTTTTTGTTATCAGATCTGATCAAAAAGGAAATTTCCAGAGGATGTTTTGTAGAAATTATCTAGGGGGCAAAAGGAATGCGTTCTACAAAGTTTGTCCAAAAATTCTAGAACTGATTGCACGATGATCTGGGAACAAAGGAGACTATGGATGAAGAACAAGTTAGTCTTTGGATGATGGAGGGACAACTTTACTCTTCAGGTAGTGAATTCAGTCATTTATTGGAAACTTGAGTCCTACATAAGAAGAAGAAAACAATTAACAAGTTTACATTATATCATCTCCTGCAAATTCTAATGATAACAAACTACAACTCTACATGTGGAATGCATGTGTATTTGTTATTCTCTTTGGTAAGATGTGTAAGTGTAGATAGTTGAGCCCTCTCAGTTTTTCTCTTTTCTTTTCTTTTTTTTCTTTTTCCCTTGTAAGTTTGCAAGTTTGATAAGAGTCTCTTTCTTTAAATTATCCCAAAGATCCCAAAACCTGGGAGAGTCGAACTCTCCCCCCTTCTCTCTCTCTTCCTACCTTGTGATACGTGCACCTCTTTATCTTTTCATAGTATCGTATTTCCTTTTTACCTTTAGGCGGGGGAGGGGTTAAAATGAGACTAGATGGTCTTAGACCCTATTTGGGATTACTGTTGGTAGTAGAGCTTTGAAATTTTGCTAGTAGAGATTTGAATAAAAAGTTATTTACTATTTGATAACTACATTTTTAAATTTATGTGAAATTTTAACATATTTGGTAACCAAACTGAGAGAGTGCTTTTAATACGAGAAAATGACAATAAAGTACATTGTATAATACTTTTAATTTCTTAACTTTTTGCACTATCAAGAATTGTTGCTGTATAGTATTAGACTTGTATTAATATTGTAATATAATAGTATAATATTATAGGAATATAATTAAGGTATAAAGTATGATTGTTAAGATATAATAATGATTGTAATGTAGTATTGTCATGATATTAGTATAATATAGTATATACTATAATATGATATATTATAATATTATGTATTATGATATTGTATATTATATTAAAATAAACAAATAATATATCGCATAATGTATCTATTGTTAGTTAATAATTATAATACAATATTTTGATATAAAGTATTACAACTATTGTTATTATTACATATTATTATACTATTATATAGTATAATATTATTATAATATCTGAATGTGATATTAATTTTTTAATATAGTATTATAATAGTATTATATTTATTTATATTATAATATTATTTTCATATTGGAATGATTGTAAATTATTGTTAATCTATAATTTATATATTTTATTTTAATCTAGATATTATAATAAATAATGTAACTATTTTTTTAAACAATGTAATAACTACAAAGTTTAGAGATATTTTGGTCACACAGCTTCCGACGGGCTTCAGAAATTGCTTTTGGGGAGAAGCTCCAAATTGGAGCTTTTGCCAAGTAGAGGTTTTCTACTTCTGGGAGGGGGGGGGGGGGGGCTCGAAAACTGTTTTAGGTTTTTTTATCACATACCTATATATCATCTAGAAGTGCTTTTGGGCTCCAAAAAGCACCTTTAGCCCTCCAAAAGCAATCCCAAATGGGCCTTACAGCCTTTTCTGTTATATATTAGTAGATAAGACATATATTCTTGATTAGAGTTATCTGGACTTTAAAGTAGAAGTAGAGGTTTCCTACTTCTGGGAGGGCTCGAAAACTGTTTTAGGTTTTTTATCACATACCTATATGTCATCCAGAAGTGCTTTTGGGCTCCAAAAAGCCCTTTTAGCCCTCCAAAAGCAATCCCAAATGGGCCTTAGAGTCTTTTCTGTTATATATTATTAGATAACATATATTCTTGATTAGAGTTATCTGGACTTTAAAGTAAATCCTGATTGATACATTTTGTAGCTCATCATTGTAGGTTGCATCAAACTACAAATTAGCCTGCGATGGAAACATTTTTTATTCTAGGTGCTGCAGTAAATTTGATAGATGTGTTGATTTCTTTACATGGAAGCGCTCATGGGCTGTACTGAAGATTTGCCTCATGTTGGATCTCTGAATCAGAATTATTAGAATTTTCTCCCTTGCGCAGATCCATTATCCTCCAAGAAGAAATATTCACCTATTTTATGGTCCGCAAAATTTATTTCCTTAAGGTACATCTTCTGAGATATAAGAGGGCTTCCTAAGACTTGATACTCAAATAAAATGTTTGTGGAATTTGTTTTTCCTTTCATTAGTTCAAACACCTTGTACCTTCTATTGCATTCTTTAATATGTAGAACCATTGTTGAACTTTTAAGTTTTATAGTAAGGCCTGCTTGCACTTTGTTTCTGTTTGTCCATTCAACTGTGAAGAGATTAACCAATTTGGATTTCCAACATCTTTTACCTATCAAACTTGTTTAGTCCATCAATGGGGCTATGGGACTTCTGTTGTTCTGGTAAGTCTTGTTTTATATGGTTATGGTTAATAGAGAATTAATTTTTTGACACTGTATGTTCCTATATTTTACTTAGTATAAATAAAATATTACATCTATTGCACTCCTGACATTTTGTGGAAGTGGATTTAGATAATTTGTGTTCCACATTCCATGCAAAAGCTGATAACAGAAATCTTGCTACAAGCTAGTCATGTCTGATGCCTAATGAGAACAAGTCTTTGTAAAATTGTGGGTTCTTGTGTACGATACATGTGCTGAATGGAGGAGGAACAACAAGCTTTGACTGATCTGTTTGGAATTGATTTCTTAAATCTTTCTTTGCATGTTCCTATTAAATGGCTGCATCTGTTGGCAGTGATAGCTGGTGTTGTGATTAGGATAGTGCTCCATGGCTGTAGTTATGGTTTTGATTTTAAGAAAGGGGAAAAGTAGCTTCAAAAGTAGATTCATTTATGTTTCTGAATTTCATTGCTCAACTTTTTATGAAAGTGAATGTGTTAACCGAAATTCGAGGAGCAATATTTTCTGCAATACAGATCAAATTATGTGGTGGAACTTCAAACTAATTCTAATTTGATCAATGACATCGTCGCTTTTCTTTTCTTTGCTCTTCATATAATTTTATTTTTTTAACATTCTATTGGTTTATTTAATGCAGGCAAAGGAAATAATCAATGATGACATCAGTGGTGCAGTTAGTTCGATTGATGCAGAGAGGTCTGACAAAACAGCAATTATTGGAAGCACAAGGCAATGGAAAAATGTCCCAAACAGAATGCCTGTATGCAGTTTCTTCCCTGGTTCGGTTCTTTTCATATATCATTCACAAAACTGTTGCTTGAATAAAACTCATTTTGAAGCTTAAAGTACCTAGGGTTTCCAGGATTTCCTCTGTTAATCTGAGATTGAGTTTGATTTGCAGAATATGCGGCCTCAAAGAGAACTGATAAACAATCCCATTCATGAGAGAAAAGAATTCAGAGATCATGAGTTCTCTTCTGATATTGCACGGCAGTCGGATCTTGGAGTTGGAAGGGTAAGTGAGAGGCTTAAAGAGCGAGATGTACTTGATAAACCATATCATGGTGCTGGCATAAAAGCTTCTGAAATGCGCATCAGCAGAAGCAATGGTTTTGATGTTAATCGTGCATATGGAATATACCGGGCATCTGGATCTGCACGCGTAGATAGTCAACTGCCTTCAGTTCACCTGAACAATACAGATAGAAGTATCCAACTAACATCTGAGAACTGGAAGAATTCCGAGGAGGAAGAGTATATGTGGGATGACATGAATTCCAGAGCAATGGATTCTGAAAGTACTGATAGCCTAATAAAAGGTGGGTGGAGTAGTAATGATGCAAATAAACCTGCAAGTTTGCAGAAAGGCAAGGGGATACCTTCAGCGTCTGAGCATCTAGGCTCTTATTTGAACAAAATTGACTCTTTATCTCAATTGAGAAAGACCTCTGCACGGGAAGGCAGAGTTCCACTACTTAAGGTATTTATCTCTTTAACATCTTTGTTCATTTATTCTTAGTAGTTGAACTTACTACTGCATGCTTGTGTGTTCATCTATGTGTGTCAAGAGAAGTGCTGAAATTTATCATTCTTGTGTGTAAGTGGGTCGAGCACAAAAGGATCTACAATTTGTGTATGACGCTGTGGCCTCTAATGGATCTACAGGCAAAATGCTTATGTCATTTATTCTCAGTGTGCATTCACCTGATCTCTTAATACGACTATGCAGTTTGTACTGAAGATTAGATTGTGTCATTCATGTAAATTAGAGTAATTAGAACAGAAAAATCTAGAGTTGTACAGAGATGTTTCTGCATGTCTATCTGTACTGATCCACAGATTAGCACAACTTACAAACTTTGAATGAAGAAAGTGAGCCTAAACTTTTTTATTGTCACTAATAATGGCAGATGGGTATCGTAAAGGTACCTCCAATTCCTGACTAGTTTGGTTTTATTACAGTATACTGCTAAATTCTGGAGGCTGATTGACATTCTCTTCATGCAGGAACCTGAAGTGCACCTTCCGCAGCCCCATGCCAAGCATGATGCTGAGTCAAGAGTAGGTGTGGGAACTTCAGCAGATTCACTGTACATGGGGCGAGATGTTTTGGAGCATCCTACCTCCATTTGGGCCCCACATGAGGTTTCACCCTCAATGATTGGATTGAATCATACAAGCTCAAGAATTTCTAGTCAGTCTGAAGGACAACCTATGTCTTTTAGTGGTGGTTTATCTACAAGCATGGGTTCATCTTTAGTTTCAGGATCAAGTGGAATGCTTGGGCAGCAAAGACAGCAACTGCTGCAGCCTCCATCACCATCTGCACGTTCACCTCCATCTTCTGCAGTCCTTCAACATCAGAAATCACACAGTTCAACTGATCATGATCGTCTTCGATCTAATTCCTTCTTTCCCATGGTTCAAAAACCTGCACATGTTCCAGAGCAGTCAAGTCAAGTCCCACAGGCATCAGTAACTCAGGATTCTTGTACTATTTCTGCTCAAAATCATACACAGAATTCTCATACTCCATTGAACTCACAGTCACCCCCATCACATCCTTCTCAACACCTGCAAAACTCGTCTGCTTCTGCTTCAGCACGTTTTGGTCAGCGTAGGCATCACCTTCCCTTCATGCAGCAATCAGAGCCTAGTCTATCAGTGCAAGAGACAGAAACACAGTCTCAAACTTCCCATCAGACCAAGAAATCACCGTCTCTACCCCTGAGTTTTGGATCTCATCAGATAGAACTTTCTGGAACGAACAACTCAAATAATCCTGCTGTTGAAATTGGTGGCCAACCTAACACAACTAATTTATTGGCTGCTATTATGAACACTGGACTTGTACCGAACAATACAATGAGTAATTCCAAGAACCTGAACATACAGCCTCCCCTACCTAGTGGACCTCCTCCTATTCTAGTTGCGACATCATCTGTTCCTTCTGTCACTCCCTCAATATCGCTACCATTGTCCCATGGCAATATATCTGCTCTTGTGTCACCCTCTACGAGACCCATTCTTCCTCCCCTACCACCTGGACCTCCACCTCGCTCATCCTTGGTGCGTACTTCCAAAGAGACCTCGAACATAGCTGGTACCACTACAAATCCACTTTCAAGTCTTCTGAGCTCATTAGTTGAAAAAGGTTTGATATCCTCACCAGCAGCAGAATTACCAGCTGCAACTTCAGTTCAGCTGCCTAATGAACTGGCAAATCAGAGTAGTGGCTTTGCTAGCAGCACCTCAAAATGTGAACTTTCAACCTTAGATAGTTCAGCCATTCCTTCAGTAGCAGCAAAAGAGCCTTCTGCCACTGAATCAGATGCTCCAGCAAGTGCTGCTATGTTACAATCCACTACAAGATTGAACGACCTTTTAGGCATTGAGTTCAAGCCAGAGATCATACGGAAATTTCATCCTGAGGTGATCAGTAGCCTCTTTGATGACCTAGAGCATCGGTGCAACATATGTGGCCTAAGATTCCAAATTAAAGAGCAGTTCAGTGGTCACTTGGATTGGCATGGCTCAATGAAGTCTGAAGTGAGCAGTTTGAACAGAGTTTCTCGGAAGTGGTATGTGAATTTGAGTAGTTGGCTCTCTGGATGTGTGGCACCACAATCTGGGCCAGTAGAGTCAACCATTTCTCTGGATGAGATTGTCCCAACATACGGGCAATATGAGCCAGCAGTTCCTGCAGATGAAAGCCAATGCCTATGTGCTTTATGCGGAGAACCATTTGAAGATGTTTATTCTGCCGAAAGGGATGAATGGATGTACAAAGGAACAGTGTATTTGGATGTACCAAAGAAGCAAAGTGATATGGAAAAAATGGATGAGTCTGCTGGACAGGTTCCTATTGTGCATGCCAGCTGTATATCAAGAAGCTCAGCTGATAACATGGAGGATACAAATGACTAGGTGGTATAACCCTATACATCATTTGGCAGTTTTTTGGTTTTTGTGTTATCAGCTCTCAATCATCCCTTGGTACACTATCCCTATATGCTTATCTGTTGGTTTTAGAACTTCTATGTTGATTTTTTTGCTTAAGTTAAATTAGGCTAAATAACATGGCTTTGTATGCATTACTGTTTCTTTGCTGCTTTTACTGGCTTGTAATTTAGATGTTTCTGGTGGCTAATAGATTCTTTTTTTAATTCTTTTACTTTATAGTCTTCTTCTAGGTGCTTCAATTAACAAAATATCTTGCATATGACATAGGATTTGGGGCATGAAATTCTTGATGATGATGCACAAATGAAGGGAAAATTCGTGGGTAGTCTGCCTTCTGATTGCTATCTTTGACTGTGAAATGAAAAATGCTTAACCATTTAAAGCTCATCAACTCTTGGGGTTATCTGGAAATCTGTAGCTTATAGTAATTAGAATTAATTTCGTAATTCAACCTCGTTTTTACTTGATGGAATACGTATTTTAATCATGGCCAACTCAAGTGCTGTTGGCATGGGAGACGCTAGCTAGTGACTGGCATCGCATGCCAAAACTAAACAAGAGTGTGAAATTAAAATTAAAACGATGTAAGAGCCCTTATGTCATGGTATTGGTGGTATCAAACCATATCAAACCAGCATGGGTTGGTATGGGTTTGTACCGCTTGATGCTGAGTGTCTTGCCTGTTGCGTGGTACTGATACAGTGATGGGTGCTGGTACTAGCCTGGTACTTGTAACCATGATTATGGTTATGATTTATTGGTTATTTGGACTTGCAAATAAGGAAGGTGATTTTCAAAGTACATTGGTTTGAATCAGTAAGATTGCCTGTGAAGAGGTTATTATTCTTGAAAATTGGAGTATTCAAAATGCTGAGGTATTTTTTTGTTCTTTCTATTTCCTGCAGTGCTGGACATATACGGATATTCCAAAAGAGAAAAATTGTATCAATTTTTGTGCTGCAGTTCCATGCATTGCTCGGACGGAGTCTGCTCGACATATTACATGTGCGAGCCATCAGGGCTATTTTGTTTGTGGACGAGAATGAGAAACTGATCTCCTTTTGTTCCTTCTGTATGTTCACTCGTTGTCTTGTAGTCTCAAGCGAAATGGATAAGCAATAGGTTAGCTTTGTTTTCTTCCCTTGTCAAATGTTGCTTGTATGTGGTTTCTATCTGTTGTCATAGTCTCCTCGAAATAGGCTGGGCATTTTACTTCAGCATCAGGTTGAGCAAAAAGAAAGAGAACTGCAGTAAGGCTATGAATAATCTAGCTTTTCAGTGGGATTCACAAAGCTCTTTGGCTGCATGTCTCTGAATGGTACAACTCAACCTGTACTTCAGCACCGGCGACTTGCAAGCTTCCTGTAATTTAGCTCAAGATTGCCTTTTGTTAGGGGGACGAGATGTAAACTTTTTTCTGCATAAACCGTACTCGTATTATTATCTTACAGGTACTGCATATGTACTGTCATATTAATGCAATTCATTTGGATCAAGTTTTTTTTGGCTCTGTTGGTTGTGAATTGTACATGTCAGAATTCTTGCTATAAAGGGTGACAATGGTCGCTATATATGACATGTTAATATCATATTCATGACCATTCTACTGTGACCTATTTTTCCTTTTGTTTTTTCCACCAAAAGGAAAACAAAAACTGTTTCCATTTTTTCCCTGGAAGTACTACTATCAGAGAAAAGAATGGGTCATTGTGAGCGTCTCTCTCTCTCTCTCTCCCCCCTTCTCTCTCCTCCCCAACATAAATTATATTTTTGTGGTGGTTGCTTCTGCTGCTGCTACCGATCGTTTCAATGCCATGTAAACAGGCATTTTAGACCGTAATTTGCTGGTCATGATTATTATATTTGGCGGAGTCTCATTCTGAAAAAATTGCATTTCGACCTCTTCTCACAGTGGTCCAATGATGAGTTGGATCATTCATTTCATGTATGTAGGCTAAACAAGTATATAGTCTGCTGAAAATCGGGTTTGGGTGGGATCCATATTGTTTCATGCCAACCCCAATGACTATCAACCGTACAAGTAGGTAATGGCCGGAAAATCCTTGGTTGGGGGAATATAGATAGCGCGGGCGTTCTTTGCCAGTTTCGAGTCCGTGGGCATGCCACCAGTGTTAGAAAATTAAAAAGATAATAAGGTGACGGGTTGGTAGTGCAGGTCTGCCTTCTTGAAAGAGTAGGTAGTTAGGGATACGATTCTCCACAACAACTATAGATAAATTAGAGAAATGGGTAACTAAAGCAAGAAAATTAAAGATATATGCAATGGTAGAGATAAAAATAATAATAAGTTTTTGATTAGTGATGAGAGCACAAAAGTGCGATCTAAGTACCAATTAACTTAGCCTAATGCTAGCAAAATAATGATAAATAATAGGTGTTAACATTTACATGATTAAATATTTTATCCTTAGCACTTATTATAATTTTTATCATTATATAAATTCATCTCTTCCCAGCTGCAGAACAGATCCCAGATTCTTCCGTTCACGAGCATCACCAGCGTCCGTGCCCCATTCTCACGTGTTCCCAGCTTTCAAACCTCCCGCGATGCGAGCGATCGCGATCCTCCCAGCCGTCCACGTCCGAGAATCTCCCAAGCTTGCATCCACGACTCAGCCCGCAGCAAAGTTCCTTTTCTTCCGCTGATCTCGTCCGCGTTCCCAGCATCCGCGTGCACCCTCCCAGCATGCCACGTCCGTCCGAGTTCGTTTCTCCCGCATGCAACGTTCCAGCTCTCAGCGTCGGATCCTTGCCGCGTCCGTGAGCCAGCCGTCCGTGATGGTTTCGTGCCTCTTCCGAGTCCATTTGTTCAGCCGAGATCCCAGCTCCGTGATCGTGATCCGCCCGTGAAGCTTCCATGTCTGCATCCCATGCATTCCAACATCCAAGTCCGAGTTCATCCGTTCGCCTCCCAACCTCCCAACATCCTGCAGCCGTCCGCGTTCGAAGATCCCGCAGGCGTCCGTGATCCAGTTTCCGCACCTCAAACTTCTTCCGAGATCCCAGCATTCGCAATCATCCGACTCCGCGTTCCAGCGCGTGTGATCATTCTTCCATGATCCCGTCCGACGCATCATCCCGATTCTTCCGGATCCACAGCTTCATCCTTCCGTCCACGAGCATCTCTAGCCGTCCACGTCCATCCCCTTCTCCCGGGATTTCATCTCATCCGGCCATCTCCACCGCATGTCCCTCTCGGCTGGGAAGGGAAGGGAGGCTCTCGGGGGTTTAAAGAGAAGAAAAACA
This sequence comes from Phoenix dactylifera, assembly GCF_009389715.1. Taxonomy (NCBI): domain Eukaryota; kingdom Viridiplantae; phylum Streptophyta; class Magnoliopsida; order Arecales; family Arecaceae; genus Phoenix; species Phoenix dactylifera. The sequence goes on from NW_024068214.1 coordinate 189,090, forward strand.
GAGGGGTCTGTCATCCCTCATACGAAAAAAAACATAGAGGCCCTCTGCCATTCAAAAGGAAAGTAAGGGAGAAAGGGAAACAGGGGATGCCCTGTTTCCGAAAATAAAAAGAAAAAAAAAGAAATAAGAGGAAGAGGGGAGTTCTTTTATGTTTATGGCTGGCTAATCCCTTAGGTGAAGGGTGATGGAGGAACTTTTGATGTCTTATTTTCTTTCAAGTAAATTCTGAACATTGCTCTCTTTGCTTTACATCTATTAATATGTTTTTGATTCTTGCATGCTTATTTATGCGATAGATCTCTTATGGTTTATATTTTTTTGATTCATGAATTGTTTCAATGTTTGATTTGTCGTAGACGTAATCGGCATGATAAATACTTAGATCTTGAATTCATGTTTTCAAATTATATACTCCATGATTAGAACTATTCTATCTGATTGATCCTTAATCAAGAATCCCAGAATTTAATTGTTGAAAATAATATCATCGAAGGGGATTCCAGATCCCTACACCATCTTAATCTATCCAAATTTCAATTCTCTGTTTACTGATTTATTTTCTATTTGCAAAACATCATCTTTATCCACAAATTTATTGAATTAATTAATCTAAAATTATATTAAATAATCTAATATATATTTCGTTCCCTGAGGATTCGACCTCGGACTTCCGAGAATTTACTACTTGTGCGATTCTCCTGCACTTGGGAGAACAATTTTATTTTTGCATCAATTAGCTAAAGGGTACCTCTTGTTAGGTTGCATCCTATTATTTATACATAATATTGCGGATGATAATCATACACTTTGCCCATGCTTGGGCTCCACTTTCCTGGGGGTTTAACAACCAGAATTATTGCTCTTCCACTCATCACATCTTATAAACTGTCAGATCCCATATTTACTTTCAATAATTGCCTAGTCTTGTATTGTATCCAGATCCTTTTGGTCAGGCTAATAGAAACAGACCTATAGTTCGCCATACATGATCAAGCTATTTCGTCATTTGGCCATTTTGATTGCTATTCAGTTTGATAGTCTCTTCCTTTGATCTGCAAGGTACCATATCCAAACTGCTTCTGATGTAGGAGCAAGAGCTTGAGTCATCCTAGATGTGTTTGGATTGTCACTTGGGTGTGCCCAAATTACAGTGAGTCCAATATTTTCAGCACCTAGTTACATTGGATCCTTAATTTGGGTTTATAATTTGCTGATTTGTGTTTGATAATTATGTCCATGTAATTGAATGCCAAGTGGCATCAAAGCGTCCACGTCATGTAAGCGTGAGAAGAGGAATTGACTTGGTTAAAGTCGAGTTGTCCTAAAAGTCTTAGTTTACTTTGAAGTCCAAGAGTCCTAGATTGTTTGGAGTCTTGTTTATTGAGTCCATATGTCGTTTGAAAGAGTCCTAGCTTATTTGAACTTTTGGTCTATGTGTCTTTAAAGAGTCGTAGTTATTTGAGAGTCTTAGTTGGTTTAGTAGATTTCGTCAATTGACTTCATCAATTGATTTCGTCAGTTGATTTTTTCAGTTGATTTCGTCAGTTGACTTCATCAGTTGATTTCGTCAGTTGATTTGATTTAAAAGAGTCCTTGTTTAGTTGGAGTTCTAAAATTCTGGTTGTAAGAGTCTATATTTTTTCAACTTCTTACTCTATATAAAGAAGATGTTGAAGAATAAAATCGGAGAATTATTTTGGCTTTTCAATTGCTCTTGAGATTGAGAGGTGAGAGGCTTCTTCTTCCTCCCTTGGTAAGACTCCAAAGGTTCATTCTTTCTAAGTGAGACGCCTTGAAAATCCTTAGTGAGACGCCGAGCTTCTTCATCGGTAGAAACTAGAAAGGTGAGACTCCTCCTTTTTCATACCAACTCTGGGTTCTTGAGTGAAGGTGAGACTCTTTCAATCAAGATCTAGTTGTTTTCCTTATATCTTTCTTGCATCCATCATCCATTTTCTTAACTTGGCTGCCATCCATAAAACCCTCTCTTCATCATCATCATCTTCTTCTTCTTTCATCCTTCCATCAATCAAAACCCTAACTGTTACTTGAGAAAAACAAAAAGAGAACAAAGATCAGCCTTTCCGTCCGAGTCCACAATATAAACCCCATCTCCGACTGCGTCAATTGGTATCAGAGCAACAATCCCACCTTCGTACTGCGCCAGCTTCCTGGTCACACTTGGCTTACTCCTTGGGTAAGACTGAATGATGGCAAAGCTTTAGTCCTTTTGGACTTAAGTCCTTAATTTGTGATCTCTCTTGATTCTTCTGGTCGCACTTGGCTTACTCCTTGGGTAAGACTGAATGATGGCAAAGCTTTACTCCTTTTGGACTAAAGTCCTTAATTTGTGATCTCTCTTAATTCCAAGTTAGCTTCATATTTCGGCTCGGGCTGCTATGTGTACAAGATTCTCAGATGTTAGGATGTGGTGAAAAAATATCCCCACACTCCATTGGTAGTGATAAAAAAGATGATGGAATGTATTGAACACCACATCGGTACTATATCTATATCAGATACTGGCGCCCAAGTGTTTGAAATAAATATGCCTTTCATGATTCTTATGCTTTCAATAGGTTTTCTCTCTTTCAGACATGACTCTTGCTAGTACATATTCTCCTCCCCCAAGGATTGACTACATGTCATCATGAGATAGTTCAACCCTTTGATTAGGTTACTTCTCGAGATACTACAATCAATTAGAAACTTTCTTGGGTAGATTTATAAAGTCTTAGAAAGGTTGTCTTCCACCTTCATCACCTTCAGTAACTTCTACCCTTCAAAGTCCCTTCATCTTCATTGAGCTCCTGCAGACTCACTCCAGCCTTACAATAGGATGAGTCATGATGCAGGACCACGAGCCCAAGCCAAAAGCGTGCAAGGTGATTAAGTTCCTTCCTTGGAAGGTCATCAAATTATATAGGGTTCAAGGAGTTCCAATTATATTGACCCCAATTAAATCATGGGGCGCGCGTGGAGATCGAGTCTTCATCCTTTGGGTGAATTGAGCCAATCAAGAACATGAGCCCAATTGAATCATAGGGCGAGTGTGGAAATAGAGGCCAACTATGGAGTACCAAATCACATTGAATTGAATCTATTTTCTTCTTGAATCATGAGGAGTCCTTGAGTGATTAAGAGTTGTCTATTTGGTCCATATGACATCTGAAAGAGATGAATTGCTTGACGATGCTATTGACACTGCCGATTCGTCATAGGCTGAGACCTCAGATTTATCTTACCAAGAAATTTTCTCATTTTTCTATCATTTCCTCACCCTCCCCATTCCGAAAGTCCCCAAGAGCCACCTCAAGTTTCAAAGCATCCCTCGGTCCCAACAATTGACACAATGACCGAGACATTCCAATCTCCAAAGGAATTTAGGCCTCCCATCAATCCAACTCCCATACCCTCTCCTCAAGTGCCATTCTCCAGTTCTTTAGCTACCATCTATGAGGTATTAATTATTACCACTTTGATAACTAGATATTTTTTTGACTTGATTTGTTTTATAGGCTATCAGCAATCGATCAATCTCTCAATCTTTGGCTGGTGCCAAATTCAATTTATTAGCTTGTTTGGCCAAAATCTCTTCTGATTCATCTCTTCAAGTCTCGGCCAAGTTACAAAGGACCAAGAAACTAGTGCAAAACATTGCTGATATCTTGATCAACAACTCGTCTCTCTCGTCAAGGATGGTTGAATTCCTAAGTGCAATCGCATCACTACAACACTTGGTCTACCTTTTAGCAGATTAAACCTTTGATTTTTAAGAAAAACTAACCAACATCTCACTCATCCGTTGCCTGTTAACTAGTTTGATCAAGGAATTTGACACGCTCACATCTCAGACAAATAGATTGGAGGTCGAAGTTGCTTCCATGGAAGAAGAAACCAAACTCGCTTAGAATGCATATTAGGTAGTAAAGATAAGATTCATGCTCAAGTGGATCTGATTGCATCCCTTGAAACACAATTAGATTAGGCCCATCGCCAACTGCAATCTTTGGAGGAGGAGCAGGCTGAAATGGAGCATAGCTATAAGAAGTTTCAAGCTTTGGACAAAGCTCATAGCTCATTGGAAGAATGCAAATCTAGACTCCCGGATCTCCTTGCTAGGGTGCATGAATACAAGAGGTTATCTGAGAAACTCTAGGATGAATGGGAGAAAATAAAGAGTATCATCAAAAATCTTTGAAGTGGAGTCTATTCCTTCATAAACATAGTCGACACTAGATATCTGTTATTTTTTTTAACCTCTCAACCGAGAACTTATCATAGGAAACCAATTCATTGTATGACAAATCACTTTAATTACTTACTTTATTCAAGCATTCTACTTTTTGACTGAATTCAACCTCCATTTTGATCTTTCTGTGAACATTTACGTAGTATATAGATCCACTTTATCCATAGTTAGCATGAGGATTCTTGATACACACAAGTATTTTGACATGCATATCAATCAAAGAAAAACTAATATCCATGGATATGGTTGCCCCCTAACCCTCATAACGGAGGCAATCAGCATTATGAGATGATAGTATTGCTTCCCATTTGCTACTATTAAGGGATAACTGATTTTGTTTAGGAAGGCATGTGACCCAGCTTAGCAGCCCAAGAGGGGGGGGGGGGGGGGGGAGGTGCATTGGGTATTTCAAAACTTTAACTAATAATGCAACAAAGTTAAATACTTGATAGAGCTAAACAAACTTTAGCAGTAAAGGAAGCAAATATACAAGAGATGAAAACAAGTGGAACAGTCAATGCAAACACAAGAAATTTATGGTGGTTTGGTGCCAACGCTACACCTACATCCACTCTCTAAGACGTTTTAGAAATTCCACAATAATCTATATCCTAGATTACAACCCAGTTATTTTTTGGGTTCACAACCGAATCTAGTTGATTTTTTCAGGTCAATTAACCAAAATTTTCACCGATTGTTTTTCAAGTTCCCAACCAACCCAATTGATTTTCGAGACAATCAACCAAAATCTTTTCCGAGCCTATCCTAGGCTCAACACAATTCAATTCAAGATTTGAATGGACGTTTTTCTAAGTTTCAATATCTAAAACTTATTACAGCAAAGAATATAAAAAAGTAAATGTTGTTCTAGGGTCGACTCACAGTCTATTAGAGTCGGCTCGTGAAGGTGCATTAGTTAATGATAGTGTGCCGAGATCGACTCGTTGCAAACTTGGGTCAACTCTTGAGGTAGCCTAGGATGAACTTTTCTGTGCTTTGTATGTGAGCTTCTATGGAATGTATTCATGGCCTTTTAGAGTTCGGCTTCTTTGATGTAGAGTTTCAGATGGATGATCTGTTGGAAATTGTGTCCTGAAAGACAATCGTCAGTCTGTTGATGATTGAATTGTATATGAATTAATGAAATTAATAAAAGTTATTTAGCAATGTTTTATTCCATATTTTGCATCATCGTGAACTCAAGTAATGTAATGAAATCCTTAGGACTCTATTAAATGATAAAGAAGGATTTATCTACAAATCCTTAAACTAGTTCGCGACCAAACGATATGCTATCACTAGGACAATAGCATTATCAAGAATAGGTCGTTGTGTTCTATATACGTTGGTTATCCTCTTAACCAAAGAGTGTAGAGACACTGATATGTCATACAGGTGAAGTATGGAAGTACATTTCACTGAACGTGATCAGTTTCGGAATGCAATGCTGTCCGAGTGGATATAGGTATATGTGTCCCTCAAACCTGATATCACCATGGTGACTTGCAAGCAACTCATTGTACTTTAGTACCGGACTATCTGAGTTTCTAATTCAATGACGGAAGGATACTGGGTGCAGTCAAGTACTTACGAAGTCGGTGTGTGAGTCAAGATGGAATTGACCCCTCCTGGTGACAGAAGATAATGCCCTTGTGTTTAATTTAGCAAAACCTTGGCCAGGGTATTCCTCGTGATGAGTCGCAGGATTAGTAAAGTTGAAACACATTTTTGGATGCACTGATTAAAGAGTTGATAGAACTCTGAAGCCATCCTAGGCATTTGGTGTCATAAGGATGAATTATACGGTAACCATAGCCCAAAGGTTCCAGAATATTGCTTTGCAATTATTCGGCCTATTCGAACGTCGGGTACCATTGCTAGATTGTCGCTTCGATTAGTACAGAAAGTCGTTCTTGTACTACCGGCTTAGATTCGAACCTATAGGGTCACACGTATAGAAGTTTCTAGGTTGATCAAATGGCTGATCGACGATTAAGAATCGTCCAGGGGTACATCGGTCAATTCGATTGACAAATTATCCTAAGCAAAAGTTGCAGTAAAATAATTATTGAATTATTGAAGGATTAATTAACAATTATATTACTAATGAACTCAATTGATTGAATGATTGAGCTTAGGATAAGCCAAATTGAAGAAAATTCAATTCGGGCTACATCAGAATTTGACCTAATTGGATTGGGTTCGATCTGAGTTGATTAGGCTCGGCCCAATTAATCGGACTTGACACAATTAGATTGGGCTTGACCCGAGCCTATTAAAAGTCCTTATTTGATAAGGATTCTAAGTTCAAAAATTCAGAAATTGATAAGAAGAAGAATCCCTAAATTTTAGGATCCTAGCTTTGCTTCTTGGAGAAGAAAGACACCTCATCCTTATCCGTTAAAGCAGTGGTGCCTATCCTCTTATTTTTGGCTAGTTTTTGGCATGAGGAAAGAGAAGGCGTGGGGCTATTTTTCAAAAAAATATGGCACCACAAATCTGCTTAAAAAGATAGGAATCAAATCTCTAATTTGTAGGGACTGCATGGCGCATCAAGCAGGGTGACATGCAGCTGATGTTTGGGATGGAATAACCCTTGATTTTTATGGATTCATGGCACAAGATTAAAAGAGAATTTGTTCACATCTTAGCTGCAGATTCACCAAAATTTTTTGGAAATTTTATCAGCCAAATTCGTTGGCCAAAAGAGGTGTGAGGCGTGGGGGGTCTTTTGGCTATAAAAAGACCCCCACGCCTAGGGTTTGTAAGAGATCATCTTTAGAAAGGGTTCTAAATTCTGAAAAAATTATGAGAGTCAGCCACCTTCTCTCTTCTTTCTTCTCCTTCATCTCCATCCTTCATCCTCTCGAAGAAGAATCAAAAATTGAATGCTTTGAGGGAGAAAAGTTCAGCCACTGCAGCACCTCTGCACAAGCGAGCACTCCTGCAGTTGTGGATCTTCCTGGAGCTTCGCATGGACTATCCGTAGAGGCCGAACGCGTGTATGGCTACACAAGGTGATCAAGGCATCATCAAAATTTTTAAAGCAAAAAGGTATGAGATCTGATCTCATTAAAAATTAGGATTAGAAATCAACTAGGTTGCTGAAATTCTGCATGACTACATGTTAGACATAGAATCATGTATACTTATTTAGGAGAAATATTTAAAGTCCTGGATCTATTTTTATTATAGAGATATGATCTCTAGCATGCATAGGTATTAAATAGTTTAATTTATACTTCTGCTGTAAAATCTTTAAAAATACATGCATGCGACCACTAGGATTCCCAACAGTGGTATCAGAGCCATAGGTTCAAAGTAGTTTAAATATTCATACTTAAAACAAATTTTCTAATCCTAATAATCAAGTAATCTGATTAGAATGATCACTAGGCCGTCCGATCATAGGAGAAAGAAGGGTTCATAACCCTTTTTTTCCATTCAATGGGATCTCTTATGGCGTGTAGGGGTGCTACTGTGATTCAATCCTTGAAGATGAACCACGAAAAGAAGATTAAAAGTAGTTTTAATCTTTATAATTAAATCTAAAATCATAGATATGTTTTGATCAGATCTAAATGAGATTTATGATTGATTTAATTGCTGTTTTTACATAATTAATTAGATCTGAAAATAGGATGCATGTGATGTATATTCATGTTAGTATATGTGATATAGAGAACATGAATAAATCTGAAATTATAAACTTGATTAGATTAGATCTAAATAAAATTTATGACTTATTTATTTTTTGATTTTGAATAACAAATCAGTTCTGAAAACAAATGCATATGATGTATGTTGTTTAAGTTAATTCATATTAGTTTATATATGGGATATATGAACATAAATCATCTAAAATTTAAACATGAATTAAATCTAAATTTTAACATGATTAATTGCAAATCTCAGATCTGAAAAATAAGTTTTAAGAACTGAAACTTTGTAATTAGTATGTAATTAAAAGAATATGCAATGATCTGAAATTTTCATAAGTTTACACTTAATTAAGAATTAAGTGATATGAAAACCTAGATCTAGAATTGTGAACTCAATTAAATGATATTGCGTAATTCTTGGGGTTTTGGGTTAACTCAAGTTAAGTTCTATAATTGGGTTAGACCTAGGGTTAGAATCAAACATGGTCTAATTAGAGTTAATTGATCAAATCTAATTAAGTAGTAACTAGATTAGGTCAAGAAAACTCTAGGTCAAATACAATAGTTGTAGTTGATCAAATTCCATGTTTTTAATTAGACCAAGATGAAATTTGATTGAGGCTCAAAGGTTGAGCCCAAGTCATTTGAGTAATCAAATCGAAATTGATTAACCAGTTGGTGTCTAAGGTAAGTTTAGCAGACTTGACCGGTGGTTTTTAATTGGGGGCTACTCGCACTGATTCGTCTTTGTCGAGTTAATGGCATATTTTCTTCCACCGATCTTACTTACCTAGCTAACATGGTCAATCACATTTTGATTAGATCACTTAACGATTCGAGTTGACCTATGCCTTCAAGAAAAATCAGTCTGACTGATTTAGGTGCCTCCTTAATCCGATTGAATCTAGTTCTTATTAACCTGACTTGATGAAGTCAGTGGGAGGATCTAGATTAACCGGTTCTTCTCTTCTCTTCTCAATTGAATCAAATCCTCTAAAATTATTAGGTCCCTAAAATGGAATAGTTATGGAGATAACTAGGTCATAGCCTCCCATTAAGTTGGGTGATAATGGGTCCAATGGCTAGATAATCATTAGAGGTGCCACATACCTAGTGCTTATCTGACCATTGGAATTGTCATTCATAATATGATGAGTCAGGTGTATCTTCTATAGGTGATTGGGTTGGCCGAGCCACACTCGAGCCTGATCATCTATTAGTAGATTACACTGAACCCTATCATGTTAATGGTTGGACCTAACCATAACTTTCGGTGGAGGCGCCACACGCCTGCCGAAGAGGAGCCTGGGGCAAAATAAACACTAAAAATTGTTTAGATGAAACAATTGGTTAAGAACCCACCTATTGGTGCACGTGGGTTGGCCGAGCCACATTTGGGCCTATATGAAATCAAATGGATTCTAGTGCCCACTAAAGGGTTAAGAGTAATTATTCGAATTGAATGTAGAGGTTATCAATTTGTATAAAATAGTGGAAGAACCTTAAGACTAAAGTCCAAGTCTTTAGACTTTGTCAATTCATATACTAATAGCCGATTTTTTTTTCATGCAGAAATAGCCACCAGTTTGTCGCTGCGTTCGTTATTGGATAATAACAAGTTGACAGGACCTAATTTTAACAACTGACTTAGAAAACTTAAGATTATGCTAGAGCATGAACGGATCCTTTATGTGATAACAGGTCCAGCACCTGAGCAGCCCGTTGCTAATGCACGGGTACAGTTAGAGACACTTATCAGAAGTGGCTTAGTGACCGTATCACTGTCCGTTGCATTATGCTCGCTGCAATGAACGATAAGTTCAGTCACAGGTTTGAGAATGCACAGTTGGAAGAAATTGTTCAAGTGTTGAATGAATCTTTCGGCATTCCCGACGATGTTGAAAGGCACAAAACTAGTTGTGCCATTTTCAGCGCCTAGATGAAGGGTGGGGCCTCGGTAACTGATCATGTATTGTACATGATCGAGTTGATAGAGCGCCTGAGCACTCTCAGATTTTCCCTACATGATCAATTGGGGAAAAATGCAATACTGAATTTCCTGCCAAGATCATACCGCCCATTCCTTACTCACTTTCGTATGATGAAACCTGTCGTAAATTATCACCAATTGTTGGGTTTACTACAGACATTTGAGAAGGATTGTTAGGGATCAACCCTACGATTGCGGAATATAAGAAATAATAGGAGAAAGAAGAACACGGCAAAAACAATAGCAAAACGCACAAGACACCCAAGTTTATGTGGTTCGGAGTCCCTTGCTCCTACATCCACAGCCGCACAGATCAATACTTCACTATATAATCAAAGAAAGTTACAGAGATTCAAGAGAAGAGAACAAACTCTCTTTCTTACAGCAAAACAATCTCTCTCAAGACGAGCAACGCGTCATCTTCCTGATGCACACAAAGGATCTCCTTTTGGAAACTTCTCGTTGATGAGTTCTAGGGTTTCTCAAGGTTGCCACGCACCTCTCGTGTCCCACAAGAAGTCTATATATACCTCCCAATCTCTTACTTTGATTAGGGCTCAAAAAACCTTGGCTTGGACCCGGTCCATAACTCAGCCTCGCGTGAAAATCGTGCTCGAGTCGACTCCCGCAAGTCTGCGAGTCGACTCGAAAACAGTCCACAGAAAATGCCTCTCTGTCTGCCTGTGGGAGTCGACTCCTGGAGTTCTCGAGTCGACTCCAACACTGGGGAGTCGACTCCTATGGATCTGGAGTCGACTCCAAGACTGTGCCAAGTCTGCCTGCGTGCCAGAGTCGACTCCAAGTCTGCTGGAGTCGACTCTGGACCTTGCTGAGGGTTTCTTTCTTTGCTGATTCAACTCTGAATCTTCTTGAACTCTTTCTGGCTTGTCTTCCCTTGATCCTCCACCACCATAGTGCACATAGGGGTCTTGGAAAAGGAATGGATCAGGCTCCACAACCCAACAACTCTCCCACTTGGAGACTGATACATCTAATCGTGCATCTATCTGAAAAATAAACAAACTTCCATATCTTGATCTGTATTCTCTGTGCGGCACCTCCATTCAACTAGCTTTGGAGGCCAATTGAGGCCATGCATAGCCTCAATTTCTCTGTAGTGACTGTCTTAGTCAATATATTAGCTGAATTCTTTGCTCCTTGAATCTTCTCAAGTAACAAACTGCCATCTTCTAGCAACTTCCTGATGAAGTGATACCTCAGTTGTATGTGCTTCGTTCTCGCATGAAACATTGGGTTCTTGGCTAAGTGAATAGCACTCTGACTGTCGCAGAATAGTACACTACAGTTCTGTTCTCTGCCCAGCTCTTTCAGAAGGTTCTGCAGCCAAATCATCTCCTTGCTGGCTTCTGTAATGGCAACATATTCTGCCTCTATTGTCGAAGGAGCAACGATCTTTTGCAGCTGTGAGAACCAGCTCACTGCTGTTCCGCCTATGGTATAAACATACCCTGTGGTGCTTCTTCTAGTGTCAGTATCACCTCCCAGGTCTGCATCCACAAAACCTTGTAGTATTTGACTGCCTTTTTCTATAACACAAACCTACATTTCTGGTGCCTTTCAAATATCTTAGGATCCACTTGACAGCCTCCCAATGTTGTCTACCCGGATTGGCCATGTATCTGCTCACAGCTCCCACTGCATGTGCAATGTCGGGTCTCGTGCATATCATAGCATACATCAAGCTGCCTACAGCTGAAGCATATGGTACTCTTGACATCTTCTTCAGCTCCTCATCATCCTTGGGTGATTGCTCTTTTGAAAGTTTGAAGTGGCTTGCCAAAGGTGTCTTCACAGGATCTGCATCTGTCATATTGAATTGTTGCCCAGATAGACAACCCAAGAGGGGGGGGGGGGTGAATTGGGTTTTAAATTAATTTGGATAATTAGAACGTTATGGATGATTAATTAAAAACTATTGCAAGTTATTTAATTAATGCTAAGTGCTGTGAGTGATGTGAGAGGAAGAAGAGAAGAGACAATCCAATGCAAACACAGAGTTTTATAGTGGTTCGGAGCTACCCCTTGCTCCTACGTCCACTCCCCAAGTCTCTCTTGGGAATTCACTATAACCCCCTTGGATTACAGCCGGTTGTTTTGCAAGCTCACAACCAAACTTGTTGTTTTACGAGCTCACAACGAACTCGGTCGGTTTTCCCAGGCTCACCGACTAGAACCAACCCCGATTGTTTTCCCGGGCTCACAATCAAACCCTTACACACGTTGGTTTTAACTTGGCTCACCAACCAACCTTAATCCCCTTGATTCAATCCCCCGATTGAACCAAGTAAATACAGTGTGTAAAAGAAAACAGAAAACAGCTTCTCAAAAAGCAGATAAAAACAATATGAACAATAAATGAAGTTAAGAAGCCTCAAACGCTTTTAGATCGGAGATGAGGAATCGCTTCTTGAACTTCTGGTCTCCTCTTGAAAGAGTGGTCGACTTGAATGCAGGAGGAGGAAGCTTTTAATGTTGAGAAGATGTAGTTGGATGCAGTTATTGCAGATCTTCCCTCTTTTTCGTTGAAGAACAAGTTGCAGAGTTGAAAGCTTGAATGCTTGGAGTGGAATGGTTGTTCTCTACCTTGCTACAGTCTTCTGTGGCTATTTAAGCCAACCCCCACGGAAACTAGCCGTTACACTGCTTTTTCTGTCCATTCTGCACACTCTGCGCAGCCTGACAATATGACCGTTGGTGGGTTGGAGTCGACTCGCGCGATCAGGAGTCGACTCGGCTGTAGCGGGAGTCGACTCAAGCTTTTCCGGAGTCGACTCGGCAACTGTTCCAAATTTGAATTAAAGTTGCCGTCACGACTGGGAGTCGACTCGTCTTGACCCGGAGTCGACTCGCCAACTTCTGGAGCTGACCTGGCAATTTTGGAGTCGGCTCATCCACAGAAGTCCGTGGATCCAATTTTGAATTTTGTCCACTCGAGTCGACTCGACTGTCCTTGGAGTCGACTCGAAATCTCAGAGCCCGAACTCCCGATCATCTGTCTTTTGGCTCATCCAGTCTTGGAGTCGACTAGAACTTCCTTGGAGTCGACTCGGCTCTCAGTTTCCGAAAGTTGGTCTTCTGCCTTTTGACGTGAAGCTTGTCTTGGAGTCGACTCGAGCTGTCTGGGAGTCGACTCGAATCTCAGAGGCAGTAACATGGTTTTCTGTCTGTCGATGGTCGCGGAGTCTCAGAGTCGACTCGTGCAATGCGGGAGTCGACTCGAATCTCAGAGTCCCAAAAATGCTCTCTGACTTTTTCCTTGTGTTCCGCTGAGAGTCGACTCATGCTTTCTTTGGAGTCGACCTGCCAACCATCGGAGTCGACTCGCGTTCCACTGGAGTCGACTCGAATCTCAGACCCGAAAAACTACTCTCTGACTTTTTTTTGTGTACCTCTTGGAGTCGACTCTTACTACCCTGGAGTCGACTCGTTGAACATTGGAGTCGACTCGCGCACTTCAGGAGTCGACTCGTTGACAGGTTCTGAGATGAGGCTTTCTGTTCTTCTTTCTGTTCTCAGTCGGAGTCGACTCGTACTAGTCTGGAGTCGACTCGAGCTCGTGCCAGTGAACTTGATACGCTTGGAGTCGACTCGTGATACTCGAGAGTCGACTCGAGTCTCAGACTTTGGTTCAGCAGACTTCTTAACTTATCCAAAATACTATGAACCAAATCTAGAGACACTTGGACAGGATTTTCACTGAAACACTCAATTGAATTCATTAGTAATCACAAGATATACTCAAATGCTTTGAGCTCATCAAAATCAAATGGGGTTTTAATCAATCACTCCACAATCTCTCCCTTTTTGATGATGACAAAACTTTGAGTATATGTAAAATGACTTGCTCAATAAATAATGAAATAAAATCCATAAATGAATTCAAATGTCTGATAATTTAATTTATCCAAGTTTGAAAGGAGTGAAACAACAAATTTCGGAGTTAAAGCTCCCCCTTTCATTTGGAATTATATAAGCCTTTATATTATGCAATCAATTGTTTGGCTTATATGTCATTAATGATTTAGCTTGATTAAAATTCAGATTCTCCCCCTCAACATATGCATTCAACTATGTTTTGATTCTCTGAATTTCCTTTTAATGCTTTGAAGTTTTTGAACTGAATTTTTGTTTTTAGAGGGAAAATCTGTCAATTTGTTCTTGAGTAGGATTCAGCTAATCTCCGAATATCCCTTGAATAGATTCTGGAGATTACTCCATTAGGAGCCCCAAAAGAGAGATAATGAGCCTCGAGGTACCGAATCCACTTAGAATAAATTTGTGTGTGTTTTTAAGAGTTTATCTTTTTATTTATTTCCATTGATTTCTTTTACATATTTTTTTTATATTTCTCCCCTTTTACACATTTTATACATATTTCTCCCCCTTTTTGTCATCATACCAAAAAGGAGGTAATCAACCACAATCAATGGCACAACCAATCATCAAATGGCACATAATTGAAGATAAGATGTCTACTCATTGTATTGATATGAATTGAAGTAGATTTGAGCATACAATAAGTAAAGTAAAACAATACAAAACAAAACTCAAACACATCTATGTCCTCCTCGAGGATGAAGCTCCCCCTCTCGAGGATGCATCTCCTCCTCTGGAGGATGTGGCTCCTCCTCTCGAGGATGTGGCTCCTCCTCTCGAGGATGGTGCTCCTCCTCTCAATCGGCTCTGCTCCATGAGGAGGGTGACTGCATCTGTGACATGGCCAAGCTGTGTGATGATAGACGTGGTGACTCTGCTATGTGTAGTGGAGAGCTCTGTCACCGACGCCTGAAGCCCAGTCACCGATGTCTGAAGTGCGTTCAGCTTGTCGATGAGTACATTCGACAAGCGCTCGGCCCCCTGGGTGGTGGTGTGCATGTCACGACCTATCTCCTCTCGCATCTGTCGAGTGGAGCTCGTGACCTCACTCATGCTGTGGAACTGAGCCTGGACCAAACTCCGGACATTGTAGATCTCTTTCCGTACATGAGCCGTCATGTCAGTCACGGCTGTCAAGGAAGGGACCAACTGAGAAGATACGGGTGCAGGAGTGGGAGCAGGCACCGCACCTCGGAGCTCCTGAAGCAGCTCATCCCTCACCTCTCTGACTATCTCCTGTCGCAGCTCCCGGAGCTGCTCAGGATCAATCCGGACCGCCATAGAGGGTGGTGCCGAGGAGGAAGGTCCGGCGGAGGTAGTAGGAGCAGGAGGAGTGGATGGAAGGTCTGGATGGTCTGGAAGGTCTGGGATAGTCTGAATCGGGCTCAGGACTGGGTGAAGGTCTGGTGGTCTGAGCGGTGAGGGTAGACTTCCTAACCCATACCCCCTCTTTCTTCCGAAACCCCATCCTGTGCATGGTCCCCGTACACAAGCGATCTGTCCATCGCAATGCACGAGAGGGTTCCCTCTCAGGAATGGGAATCTCGTACTCCCTAAAGAGAAGAGTAAAAATCATGCCGTATGGGAGGGTGAGCCTAGGTCTATCTAGGGGCTCACACATATACCTATAGATGAGTTTGGGGAAGTTGACCGGGGTGTCCTGAAGAATGTAAGACGTAATAGCTAGGTCCATCTCATTTACAAAATCAAATCTTCCTGTCTTAGGAAGATGGACCTGGACAGAATACTCAAAAGGATTCTCACTTCAATAGGAAGTGAGCTAGCAGATACCTCGTCTAGGGGGGACTGAGGTGGATGCCCTAAGACGACCGTAAGGGCCTCAACTCTATCCTCAGGGTGTGCGGGAGCCACCCCTACTAATGGAAGGTGGAGGATGTGGGCAATGAGATCCTCCGAGACACGCACAGGGACACCTACTACTGTGCCCTCGATACCTCCATCTCCCCGATGGACGGTACTATAAAAACTCTTGAACAAGGCCAGGGTAAGTGGGAAGGTCCAAAGTGAGGAAGTACTCTAGGCCCTGGGCTCTAAGCCTATCACCTATGGTGAACCCTTCCCGGGAGAGATAGTCAAAGTCGACATACCTCCCGGTGGTGACGGCCTTTCCGGCCAACGGCCTTGCGGGAACCGCCCTAGGCGGGGAACGAGCCGGAGGTGGTTCCCTCGCGGGATCGTGCCGCGCCTTGGAGCGCCGCTCGGGACCGGCCTCGGGACGGGACCTCTTCCTAACCACGGTCTTACGAGGCATCTTGACCTAAACGGGAAAGAAACACCTAAAGGACGGAGAAAGGTCGACGGAGGAGACTCGGGACGGACAGGAGACGACCTAGGAACGGACAAAACCCTAAGAACCGGTGAAAAATCGACCGAACAGAGGTTGGAGACGATCGGGGACGACCTAGGAGTCGGCTCTAGGGCTTTTTGAACAGTGGCGGCTTGAAAGAAAAGTGTTTGCGAAACGACAAACCTAGGGTTAAAAAGTCGGATTCCGACTGCGAGTCGACTCCCCTGAGTCGCGAGTCGACTCGACCTCGAGTCGACTCCAGAATATGCGCGAGTCGACTCTCCTTATGCGCCTGTAGACTTCGAGTCGACTCCCGACAATGTGCGAGTCGACTCCCCCTCAGCTGCCATCTTTGCGAGGCGACTCCCCCTTAGGAGCCGGCTCTGAAACTTACTCGAGTCGTCTCTAACTTTGGCACGTACCTAAAACTCATGCTATAATCGTGCCAAATGAGGAAAAATCACCTAATTATGATCTGATTTGATGATCATTGAAAAGAAACTCTATTTTAACCACATTGTAATCATCAAAATCAATTATTCTAGTGAAAACCACCACTAGGATGGATCAATCACTCCTAATCCTCTCCTAAGCACACTAAACCTCTCTTCACTTAGGAGTTTTGTAAAAATATCTGCTAATTGATTATCAGTACAAACAAATTGGAGTGTCACATCACCATTCAATACATGATCTCTTATGAAGTGATGTCTTATCTCAATGTGTTTAGTTCTTGAATGTTGAATTGGATTTTTAGTTAGATTTATGGCACTTGTATTATCACAATTAATGGAATTTTATCTTGTTTAATGCCATAATCTTCTAATTGTTGTTTAATCCACAAGATTTGAGCACAACAACTCCCGGCTGCCACATATTCAGCTTCAGCAGTGGATAATGCAACCGAGTTTTGTTTCTTGCTAAACCATGAGATAAGATTTTCTCCTAGAAATTGACAAGACCCGCTGGTACTTTTTCTATCAAGCTTACATCCAGCGAAGTCTGAATCTGTGTATCCTATTTAGTTTAGGCTAGATTCTTTAGAGTACCATAGCCCTATGTTCTTAGTTCCTATTAAGTATTTAAAAATTCTCTTAACTGCAGCTAGGTGTGATTCTTTAGGATTAGCCTGATATCTAGCACACATGCACACACTAAACATAATATCAGGTCTACTTGCAGTAAGATACAGTAAAGATCCTATCATACCTTTATAAAGTTTTTGATCTACAGATTTACCTGATTCATCTTGATCTAATTTGCATGATGAGCTCACGGGGGTGCTGATTGACTTGTTTCCCTCCATATCAAACTTCTTGAGCATCTCCTTGATATATTTTGCTTGATTGATGAAGATTCCTCCTTCAGATTGTTTGATTTGAAGCCCTAGGAAGTAGTTCAGCTCTCCCATCATGCTCATCTCAAACTCACTCTGCATCAAATCAGCAAACTCTTCGCAGAGGCGATTGTTAGTAGCACCGAAAATGATATCATCAACATAAATCTGTACTAATAACATATCTTTGTTTTGCTTTTTCAGAAATAATGTTGTGTCTACATTTCCCCTAGAGAATTCATGTTCTAATAGGAATTTACTAAGTCTCTCATACCATGCTCTAGGTGCTTGTTTTAATCCATAAAGTGCTTTGTTCAGTTTATACACATGATTAGGGTATTGATGATTTTCAAAACCAGGAGGCTGTTCTACATACACTTCCTCATTAATATACCCATTTAAAAAAGCACTTTTTACATCCATTTGAAATAGTTTGAAATCCTTAGAGCATGCATATGCTAATAATAGTCTAATAGCCTCAAGTCTAGCTACGGGAGCAAAGGTTTCATCAAAATCTATGCCTTCTTCTTGATTATAACCCTTTGCCACTAGTCTAGCCTTATTCCTTATAACAATTCCATTTTCATCTAGCTTATTTTTATATATCCATTTTGTACCTATAATTGGATATTCAGAAGGCCTCTCTACTAGATCCCACACTTTGTTTCTAGTAAATTGGTTTAGTTCTTCTTGCATTGCATTTATCTAATTTACATCATTTTCGGCTTCTTCTATATGTTTGGGCTCAAAGTGTGAAACAAAAGCTAGATGGTTATTCAAATTTCTAAGTGAAGCTCTAGTCCTAACCGGTTGAGATGGATCATCTAGAATGAGTTCCTTAGGATGCCCGTGAGCATACCTCCAAGCTTTTGTTAGCCCATGATCCACAATAGGCTCTTGGCTTGATGATGCTTCTTCAATCAATTTTTGATTATCATCTTGTAATCCCATCTCATCTATCTTTTCTTCAAGTATTTCAACATCATCATCAAAATTAACCTTCTTACTAGATGAGATGTCACTAGAGTCATCAAAAACAACATGTATAGATTCTTCTATAACTAGGGTTCTTTTATTAAAGACTCTATAGGCTTTACTAGTTGTAGAATAACCTAAGAATATTCCTTCATCAGATTTAGGATCAAATTTCCCTAGATTATCTTTCCCATTATTATGTACAAAACACCTACATCCAAAGGCATGAAAGTAATTAACTTTTGGTTTTCTGTTTTTCCAAAGTTCATAAGGTGTTTTCTTTATAATGGGTCTTAATAAAACTCTATTTAATATGTGACAAGAGGTATTAATGGCTTCTCCCCAAAAGTACTTAGGGAGGTTACTTTCACATAACATAGTCCTAGCCATTTCCTCTAGTGTTCTATTCTTCCTTTCCACAACTCCATTTTGTTGTGGTGTCCTAGGTGCAGAAAAATTATGGGTTATCCCCTTTTTACTATAAAATTCGTCAAATAATTGATTTTCGAATTCGGTACCATGGTCACTTCTAATGGCTATGACTGAAGACTCTCTAGCATTTGTTACTTTCTTATGGAACTTCTTAAACATAGAAAATGCTTGATCCTTATGCGCTAGAAACATGACCCATGTGTACCTAGAGTAATCATCTACTATAACTAGACCATATTTATTTCCACCTAGGCTTGTTGTTCTAGTTGGACCAAATAGGTCCATGTGTAGTAATTCTAGAGGCCTAGAAGTAGAGACACATTTTATGGATTTAAAAGAGTTCCTAGATTGTTTGCCAAATTGACATGCTTCACATATTTTGTTCTTTTCAAATTTTAATTTTGGCAAACCTATCACGGAGTCTCTTTTAACTAGTTTAGTTATTGTGTCCATGCTTGCATGACCTAACTTACGGTGCCATAACCAACTAGCATCATTATCTTTAGTTTCATTTACAACTAGACATTGGTTATATTTTGCAAGATCTTCTAGGTCTACAACATATACATTTCCACGTCTAATTCCTTTAAAAACTAAACTATTATCATTAGGATTTGTTATAATGCATAGTGATGGTTTAAACATAACATCATATCCTTTATCACATAATTGACTAATGCTTAACAAGTTATGCTTAAGACCATCAACATATCTAACATTATCTATAAAAGTAGAAGGGGTGATTTGAACTTTACCAATACCAATGATGTGACCTTGGTTGTTGTCTCCAAACGTCACAGCACCTCCCTTCTTAGCTTCAAGGGTGAAAAATTGATCTTTATCACCCGTCATGTGCCTTGAGCAGCCACTATCCAAATACCAGCAGTTTTTGTTGACTTTGGCTGCAAGACACTCCTACACAAGCAAATCATGTCATCTTAGGTACCCAAGTTTTCTTGGGTCCTTCATGGTTAGTCAAGTTGGTTCCTTTTGGAACCCATACCTTTTTAATTTTTCTTTTAGTTTTACTTTTCCTAAAATTACACACATTTGCTTTATGACCTACTGCACCACAACAAAAGCAAGTTATTTTCTTAATTTTAGTTTCCCCAGCTTTAACAAAGAAGTTACTGAGAAGTTTTTGTTTATTTCTTGGTTTATATCCTAAACCCGCTTTATTAAATACGGCTCGTTGATTATTAAGTATCATATTTAACTTTTCAGAACTATACGTAAACCTTTCAACTAAAGGTTTGTATTTTCCAAGTTCTTTAGTTAATGTTTGATTTTCTGCTTTTAAATCATTTAGTTCTTTTATGAGATCCTTGTTTAAGATTTGTTTATGGTTTTTAAGTTCTGAAAGTTCCTTAGTCAGTTTTTCATTATCTTTCGTTAAGTTGTTAGTCTTCTTAATTAAGAGTTGGTTGCTTGTCTTAAGTTCTAGATTTTCTTTGGTAAGATTATCTTTATCCTTAATTAATGAATCATGCTTATGAATGTAAGTTTGGTTAGTTACTTTTAGTTCTCTGTTTTTAACATTTATATTCTTATATTCAATCATTAATTCATTAAACGCATCATAAAGTTCATCAAATGTAAAATCAAAATGCGTATCGGAAGTTACCTCGTTTTCGTTGGCCATGAAGCAGAAATTGGCCTTCTCTTCTTGTTCTTCATCCGATGATGAAGATGATGCGTCGGAGTCCGATAGGGTGGTGACAAGGGCTTTCTTCTTCTTCTTGTACTTGCTGCCCTTCTTTAGTAAGGGATACTCAGCTCTGATGTGTCCCGGCTTTTTGCACTCATAGCACCCAATCCCCTCATTTTCTCTTTCCTTACCTTTGTCCTTGCGGTAGGAATTTGAGGGGCCTCTCCTTTGATGATAGGACTTCTTGTGGTTGATGAATTTCTTGAACTTGCGCAAAAGAAGTGCCTCACCACCATCTTTCTCATCTTCTTCTTCTTCTTCACTACTGCTACTGCAAGATAAGTCTTTGTTAGATAAAGTAGATTTTAAAGCTATTACCTTTTTCTTATGGGAGGACTCTTCCTCGTTGTGTTGTTTCATGGTGAGCTCGTGCGTCATAAGGAATCCAAGAAGCTCCTCAAGTGGTAGCTTGTTCAAGTCCTTGGCTTCTTGGATTGCCGTCACTTTAGCTTCCCACGACCTTGGTAGACACCGAAGGATTTTCCTGACAAGCTCACTGTTAGTATAGTTCTTGCCAAGGCTTTTTAGGCCATTGACAATATCAGTAAACCTAGTGAACATGCATGTGATTGTTTCATTTGAATCCATTTTAAATAGTTCATATTTATGAACCAAGATGTTTATTTTGGATTCCTTGACTTGATTCGTGCCCTCATGGGTCACTTCAAGTCTGTCCCAAATTTCTTTTGCAGAATTACAAGTTGAAACCCTATTGAATTCATTACGGTCTAAGGCACAATAAAACACATTCATAGCTTTAGAGTTTAATTGTGCCTTCCTCATGTCATGTTCATCCCAATCCTTTTCTAATTTGGGTACCTTAACACCCTCTACATATGTGGATGGGATGTATGGGCCATTCACTACAATGGTCCACATCTCATAGTCTTGGGCTTGGATGAATATTCTCATCCTAGCCTTCCAGTATGAGTAGTCGGATCCATTGAAGAAAGGGGGTCTTTGGGTGGACTGACCCTCAATGTGAGAAGATCCAAATGGGGTTGTCATTTTGATCTTTTAACTCTTGAGTGGAAGAGTTTTTGGCTCTGATACCACTTGTTGCCCAGATAGACAACCCAAGAGGGGGGGGGGTGAATTGGGTTTTAAATTAATTTGGATAATTAGAACGTTATGGATGATTAATTAAAAACTATTGCAAGTTATTTAATTAATGCTAAGTGCTGTGAGTGATGTGAGAGGAAGAAGAGAAGAGACAATTGTTAGAAATATGCCCTAGAAGCCAATTTGGCTGACGCATTATTTTGTTTTGGGACATAAATTTGTACTTGACCTAATAATGAATTTATTAGGATGGGCATTCTTTTCATTCATGTTCTTATGCGTCCATGAATCGTCCAAGAAATTAATAAGATGATGATGCATATTCTCAAGAGTTGAGAATTTGAGGCATGTGTCATTGGTGATTAATTCCTGAATTGCTCCTGATCGATGGATCCATCACGAGGGACGGTGATCGATCCGCTGAGATTAGTGCACAGATCACTTAGTCAGATGGATGAGTCTTGAGTCCACAGTGTAGGGACACTGGAGTGATTGTGTAAGTGCTTGTTAGAGAACAAGGGTACTGAGCGTGACCAAAGCAAGTAGTCACTTGGATGTCTATCCACTCGTCAGTGACTTACTTGATGCTGCAGTTGTATGACTGGTCCTTTGACCTGCAATGCCTCGGCTATTCACAGTGAGGTTGCTGTAGTTTGACGAGCACATAAACATGGGCCCTATCCATTTGGGTCCTTGTGGTGCAGATTGGCTGCAGTAGGTTCATTGCAGGAGTAGGGGTGCATCTAGATGGAATCTATCGACCTTGATAGATTAGGAGAGATCCTATGTGATTTATGAGACTGAGTTCGTAAATCATTGGCCAAGGTAGTTTTTGGAAAAAGAGTTTTTCAATCTCGAACTGGAGTCGAATAAATTTTACATATGACAGATGATGGGGTTTGACGAGTTATCCATGACCTCCATCCTGTTGGGATCCACGA
This sequence comes from Phoenix dactylifera, assembly GCF_009389715.1. Taxonomy (NCBI): domain Eukaryota; kingdom Viridiplantae; phylum Streptophyta; class Magnoliopsida; order Arecales; family Arecaceae; genus Phoenix; species Phoenix dactylifera. Next base: position 211,653 of record NW_024068214.1, read on the forward strand.
TAGAGGGACTGTATCATACGCTAACTGCACCTAGAGGTTCATCTATTCTACTCTGCTGGGTTGCCACTACATGCTGCTAGGTGTCACTGGTGGATTGTGAGACTCAGAGGCATTCACTTGATGATCAGTGAACCCAAATGAGAAGAGTTGGAATTGTTCCAACCCATTGAAAGGAGTTTCAATGATATTATGATAGGGATCCCAACATATCTCACTACCAGACAGAATAGAACCTATGGGGTCACACACAATAGAGGATCTGATCGATCTAATGGTTGGATTGTAATTTGGAATCACAATAGTTTGTAATTGTCAATTTGATTGATAATTAGTTTAACCCACTAAGAGTTAGTGAGTTGAAGAAGGAATTAATTGTAATTGGATTGCAATTTGATTGAATCAATTGGACTTAATTAATTGGGCTCGATCTTATATGATAAGGTTCAAGAGTCCTACTTGGAGTAGGACACCTAGAGTTCTAATTAGATTAGGACTTCAAATTATTAGAGTTCTACTTGGAGTAGGATTGCTAAAGTTCTAATTGGATTAGGACTAAAATTATAAAAGTCCTAATTGGATTAGGACTAAAATTATATGAGTCCTAATTGGATTAGGATTCCTAGAGTCCTAATTAATTTTGGTCCAATAGATAAAGATGACTCATAATTAGATTAGGATTCATGTGAATCAAATAGGGAGACTAATTGGGTTCTACCTAGATTAAGATTCAATGAACCAAGGGCCACCTAATTCCTAATTTGATTAGGATTAGAAGGGAGGGGCAAGAGCCACTCCCTTCCTCGGATGCTCCCGGGATCCGCATCTCGGATGACCGGGATGCGCGACCCGGATGGACGGGACTCGCGTCCCGGATGCCCGGGACGCGAGACCCGTTTTGGCCAAACATTGGTGCGGCTCCTCCTAACTTCTAGGAGGAGTCCACACCTAGGGCTTCAAAGAAAAAGAATAAAAAAGGGGGCAGCCCCCTTTGGGATATATTCTTGGTGGTTCTTTTTAGGCGAGCAGCCTCCATCTCTCCCTCTCTTCCTTCTTCCATCCGCAAGGTAAAAGAGGAGCAGCAAGGATGTTTGATTCTTCCTCCTCTTCATCAGATGCATGGAAGAAAACAAAGAGAGAAAGGTGTTTCTCTCTTCCTCCTTCTTCTTCCATGGTAAAGAAAAGAAAAGAAAACGTTTCTTCCTTCTCCTTCTTTCTCCTCTTGGAAACAATCAAGAGTTGATTGCTTAGAGAAGTTCCAACCATCAAAAGGGATCTCTGCAAGGGAGCTAGCACCCCGGTGAGATCGCAACCTCGATCAATCCAGATCTTCGTGTGGATACCCGTAGAGGCCGGACACTTGTGCGGCTTCAAGCGAACCTGATTTCCACGATCATCAAATAGCGGTGAAGATCTACCCGCTCAAAGGTAAAGATTTGATCTTTATAATTTTAATTGTAGATCTAAAATTAATCAAGTAATTAATTTTAATCCTTTTCTTCAGATTTCATGATCTTCTGAGTTAGAGAACTCAGAATTTTTGGAAATCTACGTTCCTCTGGACGTTCATGAGATGAACGACCCCGCGCGCGTCTTTCCGCTGCGATCGTCGCAACGCGTGTGAGGGTAAACCGACAGTGGTATCAGAGCCGGGTTTTTAGGATTAAGATTAACATTAATAGACTTGATTAGGATTTTATTAGATCTGAATTTTAATATTCATGCTTGCTGAAATTTTCTGCGTGCTGAAATTTCAGATTTCAGAAATTTCAGCATGCTGATTTTTATTCTTATGATGTTGCATGTTGATTTTAAATTACAATGAGATTGAAACAATTAAAAATCATGTCTTGTATAATCAGAGATTCAGTTGGTAGCATGATTAAAATTAAAATTATCAGATCTGAAATTATATGCATGAGATGCATGTGATAAGAATCAATCATGGATTCATGATCATAAAAATATATTTTTCTGTTTATGCCTATGCTTAAAAGGAAAATTATATATGCATGAGATGAATAAGATATGATCAAATCATGGATTCATGATAATTAAAGGATGTCAACTCGAGTCGACTTAAGGTTAACTCGAGTTGACTCCAAGCATACATGAGTCGACCCCTGTTTGAGGATGTGTTTAAAATGTATGCATGAGATGTATGTATTAGTTAAACAAAATTTATTTGCATGAGATGTAAATAAAATTCTTAAAAATAGGACATTTACATAAAATGTAAACTGAAACAATTATGTCATTTACATAAGATGTAATCACATAATATATGAAAGAGTTTCATATTTACATAGGATGTAAACTTGAACCAATGTGACATTTACATAAGATGTAATTATATAACATTTGGTTTGGGATATATTGTTACATTAAATGCAAATCCTTTGAGACCTAAAACCTTCTCAATCAGTCGAGAGTGAACGATGCATTGAGCTAGCCATATTTGATTAATTGATCTAATTGGTGTCTAGAAAAGCATTAAAGGTGGTTACTTAATTAGGACCTTACTCTCTGAGTAAGGGGAGCCTCCCACCTGCTTACCTGGCCAATTGATCGATTACCTCCTATGAATAGCTCAAAGTTGGAATCACTAAGACTAGATTACCTAATATTAAGTCTTAAGGTCTTCCACCGTAGTAGAGTTGCTAAGGTCTTTTCTGCGTTGATTTGTCTCGGCTGGATACAGTGGGCAAGTTGCATCGGGGGACTGGACCTCTCTATTGGCATAAGATGTTGTGGGGTAGAGGTGGGGTTGGGTACCAATAACTGTTAGGTGAGGGCCCAATGACGACTTTACTTCTGCAGGAATTACGGTGGGTCTGATTTAACCAAGGAACGGGACCAAAAACTGTTAGGTGAGGTTCTTATGACTTGGAGACCAAGTAGGCTACAACTTGCTTGAGAAGCATTGTACAAAGAGTTGTACACTTATCATTTATGTATCATCAATAACTGTTAGGTGAGGTGGCATGTAAATTGGTGGGACCGTAGCACCCCACTTGAAATCTAGAGTCGCAGGTTTCCGTTTCTCTACCGGAGGAGTGTAAGAGATTCGAGAAAATAGTGGGAGGTGTTTGTTTTAAATGTCCTTAAAACAAATAGAGTTCAAGTACAAAATTCTAATTAGAATCTTTACTCTCTGAGGATTATAAAGTCAGCTTCCAAACTCTTAACTCATATCCTAAAGAACCACCGTTTGACCAAACCCAATTATAAAGACTGGCTCTGCAATTTCAAAATAGTTTTGAATTGTGTGAAATTAGGGTGTGTGCTAGACCATGAATTTTCTGTGTTACCAGTCCGTCTGATCACTGATCAGCATAAGATGCATGACAAGTGAACGAACAATGACAATAAAATTAGGTGCTATATAATGGCATCAATGTCCAATGAACTTTAATGCCTGCATGAGAACATGAAGACTGCCGGGGATATATTGAATCACATGCAAGAGTTGTAGGGTGAACAGAGTCGCGCAGCATGGTTTGAAGTGTCTAAAAGGCTCTTCAAGGCCAAGATACACGAAGGGCAGTTCGTCCATAATCATAGTTTGACCATGATAAAGGATTTTGAGGAGCTTGAGAAGCTCGGCATGACCATGCACAAGGAATTGCAAACGGATTTGATCCCGCAATCCCTTCCAGCTTCATATGAACAGTTTATAGTAAACTATCATATGAACAAGACTCTATGCACCAAAACAGAATTGTTAAATAAATTGGTAACTACCTTAGGAACCTTGAAGAGTTCAAGGGGCATAGTTTTCGCTGTCGAGTTGGCTTCTACTTCCAAGAGAGAGTATACCTGGAAGAAGAAGAAGCCTGCGAGAAGCAGAAGACCAGGAAAAGGCAAAGTAAAAAAGTTCCAAGAAAAGGGCCGATTGCAAGGGAAAGTGTTTTCATTGCATTGTGGACGGCCATTGCAAGAGGAACTGTCCTACATACATGGGAAGCATAAAAAGCAAGAAAGGGTGACACACCTTAAGAAGGTATGTCAGATATGCTCAGGATACTTAGGAACTGTTACCTACTGCTAGCAAAAATTTGATTTCTGTATCTTGTTTAGCACAAAAAGATTTTTATAAGACTGCTGTTCCATTTATTTGAGAAATAAATTGGTTCCACGTGGTTTATGATTGACAGTCTCTATCACTTACATTTGGATGTACCTGTAAAATTATCTGAGCAAATAGTGAGTACCATAGGATCCAAAAGATCTAGAGATGAGATAAATTTAAAGTATTTGTGGCTCCTCAGGCTTGGCCATATAGGAGAAGATAGAGAAACATGGGCTTTCGACTCATTGACTTCCAAGTCATATCCGATTTGTGAATCCTACCTTCAAGGAAAGATGGCCAAATTACCCTTTGTAGGACACGGGAAGAGGTCCACTGAAATACTTACCCTAGTACACACTAACGTGTGTAGCCCATTCGATGTGCAAGCTAGGAAAAATAATTGTTTACTTCATTTACCGATGATTACTCACGGTATTGATATGTGTATGAGACACAAATCTGAAGCTTTTGAAAAGTTCAAAGAGTTCAGATATGAAGTAGAAAAACAAATAGAAAAACTCATTAAGGTTCTTCGATCGGATCGAGAAGGTAAACACCTTAGTGGAGAGTTCCGAGATTATCTCAAGAAGAATGGTATTGTTTCACAATGGACCCCTTCTGGTACATCTCAGCTCAACGGGGTGTCTGAAAAGGGGAATCAGACCCTATTGGATATGGTCAGGTCCATGATGAGCTTCACTGATTTACCCTTGTTTCTTTAGAGAGATACCCTATTTTCAGCTATTTACTTATTGAATAGAATTTCCTCTAAATCTGTTCCTACCATACCGTATGAGATATGACATGGTAAGAAGCCAAGTCTTAGTTATCTCAAGATTTGGGGATGTCCGGCCCACATCAAGCGACAACAGGCGGACAAGTTAGAGGATAAGACAATTAATACTCGTTTTATTGGATATCCTAAAGAGTCATTAGGATACGATTTTTCCGTCCCAATGGATCACAAAGTGTTTGTGAGCCGATATGCAATCTACATTGAAAAATAGTTTATCCTTGATAGAGGCAGTGGGATAAAAATTGAGCTCGAAGAGAAAGTCTCTGAAGAGCAACGAGTCATTGTGCCTATAGAACCTATTCGTAGTGAGCCAGTACATGTTGTATCTCCTCCACCTCGTAAGTTTAGTAGGATCTTCCATCCTCCTGAAAGGTACTTAGGTATGCTTACAGAGGATGAAGAGGAAGTGTTCCATGGGAGATAGGGATCAAGGTAAGAATCCCAATACCTACAACGAGGCGATGTTAGACATCGATTCTGAGCAATGGTTGGAAGCAATGAAGTCAGAGATGGACTCCATGCATTCCAACCAAGTCTGGACCTTAGTAGATCCACCAGAAGGTATAGTACCTATTGGTTGTAATTAGATTTACAAAAGGACAAAAAGGTTTGAATGGCTAGGTAGAGACCTATAAGGCAAGGCTAGTAGCAAAAGGTTATAATCGATACGAAGGCATTGATTATCAGGATACCTTTTCACCTGTAGCCATGCTGAAGTCTATTCAAATATTGCTCGCTGTTGCAGCATATCATGATATTGTGATGGTGATCACAAGGTCTGTAAACTGCAAATATCCATTTATGGACTAAAGCAAGCATCTCGGAGTTGGAAAACTCATTTCAACGATGTAATCAAATCGTTTGATTTCATCAAGAACGAAGAGAAACCATGTGTTTATAAGAAGGTTAGTGGGAGGGCTATTGTATTTCTCGTAGTGTACGCGGATGATATCCTTCTTGTTGGGAATGATATTCCCATGCTAACTAAAGTCAAGGTATGGTTGTCTAAGAAATTATCTATGAAAGACCTTGGGAAAGTATCATATGTTTTGGAAATTAAGGTCTATAAAGATATATCTAAGAGGATGCTTGTCCTATCACAGAATATGTACATAGAGGGAGTGCTGAAGAGGTTCGGCATGGAAACCTCTGAAAAGAGATTATTACTCCTTAGGCATGGGATAAATCACTCTAAGAAGATGTGCCCCAACACATCTGAAGAGATTTAGCGGATGAGCAAGATCCCTTATGCTTTGGCTATAGGGAGCCTCATGTATGCCATGCTATGTACATGACCTGATATAGCACATGCTGTGAGTGTCACAAGCATATATCAGTCAAATCCAGGCAATGAGCACTGGATAGCTGTGAAGAGCAGTCGTAGGTACTTGAGAAGAACTAAGGACATGTTCTTGGTCTTTAGGAGAAGATCAGAGTTAAAGGTAGAAGGATACACACATTTGATGATAGAAAGTCTACATTAGAATATGTGCAATGGTGTTCAGTAATTTGGAAGAGTTCCAAACAATCGATCATTACAGATTCTACCTTAAAAACTGAATGTATCGCCACCTCTAAGGGTGCAGTGGAAACCTTCTGGATTAAGAAGTTTATTGCAGAATTAGGTGTAATGTCATCCGATGCTATAACACTATACTGCGATAACAATGGCACCATAGCACTAGCTAAGGAGCCAAGGTCTCACCAGAAGTCTAAGCACATAGAGCGGTAGTTTAACCTTATATGCGACTATCTCGAAAAGAAATAAGTAGAGGCATAGAGAGTAGACTCCACAGTCAACGTGGTAGACCCATTCACTAAGAAACTAAGTCAGCAGAAAATTGAAGCACATCTTGAGAAGATGGGGCTTAAATTTATGGCTGATTGGCTTTAGTGCAAGTGGGAGATTGTTAGAAATATGCCCTAGAAGCCAATTTGGCTGACGCATTATTTTGTTTTGGGACATAAATTTGTACTTGACCTAATAATGAATTTATTAGGATGGGCATTCTTTTCATTCATGTTCTTATGCGTCCATGAATCGTCCAAGGAATTAATAAGATGATGATGCATATTCTCAAGAGTTGAGAATTTGAGGCATGTGTCATTGGTGATTAATTCCTGAATTGCTCCTGATCGATGGATCCATCACGAGGGATGGTGATCGATCCGCTGAGATTAGTGCACAGATCACTTAGTCAGATGGATGAGTCTTGAGTCCACAGTGTAGGGACACTGGAGTGATTGTGTAAGTGCTTGTTAGAGAACAAGGGTACTGAGCGTGACCAAAGCAAGTAGTCACTTGGATGTCTATCCACTCGTCAGTGACTTACTTGATGCTGCAGTTGTATGACTGGTCCTTTGACCTGCAATGCCTCGGCTATTCACAGTGAGGTTGCTGTAGTTTGACGAGCACATAAACATGGGCCCTATCCATTTGGGTCCTTGTGGTGCAGATTGGCTGCAGTAGGTTCATTGCAGGAGTAGGGGTGCATCTAGATGGAATCTATCGACCTTGATAGATTAGGAGAGATCCTATGTGATTTATGAGACTGAGTTCGTAAATCCTTGGCCAAGGTAGTTTTTGGAAAAAGAGTTTTCCAATCTCGAACTGGAGTCGAATAAATTTTACATATGACAGATGATGGGGTTTGACGAGTTATCCATGACCTCCATCCTGTTGGGATCCACGATAGAGGGACTGTATCATACGCTAACTGCACCTAGAGGTTCATCTATTCTACTCTGCTGGGTTGCCACTACATGCTGCTAGGTGTCACTGGTGGATTGTGAGACTCAGAGGCATTCACTTGATGATCAGTGAACCCAAATGAGAAGAGTTGGAATTGTTCCAACCCATTGAAAGGAGTTTCAATGATATTGTGATAGGGATCCCAACATATCTCACTACCAGACAGAATAGAACCTATGGGGTCACACACAATAGAGGATCTGATCGATCTAATGGTTGGATTGTGATTTGGAATCACAATAGTTTGTAATTGTCAATTTGATTGATAATTAGTTTAACCCACTAAGAGTTAGTGAGTTGAAGAAGGAATTAATTGTAATTGGATTGCAATTTGATTGAATCAATTGGACTTAATTAATTGGGCTCGATCTTATATGATAAGGTTCAAGAGTCCTACTTGGAGTAGGACACCTAGAGTTCTAATTAGATTAGGACTTCAAATTATTGGAGTCCTACTTGGAGTAGGATTGCTAAAGTTCTAATTGGATTAGGACTAAAATTATAAAAGTCCTAATTGGATTAGGACTAAAATTATATGAGTCCTAATTGGATTAGGATTCCTAGAGTCCTAATTAATTTTGGTCCAATAGATAAAGATGACTCATAATTAGATTAGGATTCATGTGAATCAAATAGGGAGACTAATTGGGTTCTACTTAGATTAAGATTCAATGAACCAAGGGCCACCTAATTCCTAATTTGATTAGGATTAGAAGGGAGGGGCAAGAGCCACTCCCTTCCTCGGATGCTCCCGGGATCCGCATCCCGGATGACCGGGATGCGCGACCCGGATGGACGGGACTCGCGTCCCGGATGCCCGGGACGCGAGACCCGTTTTGGCCAAACATTGGTGCGGCTCCTCCTAACTTCTAGGAGGAGTCCACACCTAGGGCTTCAAAGAAAAAGAATAAAAAAGGGGGCAGCCCCCTTTGGGATATATTCTTGGTGGTTCTTTTTAGGCGAGCAGCCTCCATCTCTCCCTCTCTTCCTTCTTCCATCCGCAAGGTAAAAGAGGAGCAGCAAGGATGTTTGATTCTTCCTCCTCTTCATCAGATGCATGGAAGAAAACAAAGAGAGAAAGGTGTTTCTCTCTTCCTCCTTCTTCTTCCATGGTAAAGAAAAGAAAAGAAAACGTTTCTTCCTTCTCCTTCTTTCTCCTCTTGGAAACAATCAAGAGTTGATTGGTTAGAGAAGTTCCAACCATCAAAAGGGATCTCTGCAAGGGAGCTAGCACCCCGGTGAGATCGCAACCTCGATCAATCCAGATCTTCGTGTGGATACCCGTAGAGGCCGGACACTTGTGCGGCTTCAAGCGAACCTGATTTCCACGATCATCAAATAGCGGTGAAGATCTACCCGCTCAAAGGTAAAGATTTGATCTTTATAATTTTAATTGTAGATCTGAAAATTAATCAAGTAATTAATTTTAATCCTTTTCTTCAGATTTCATGATCTTCTGAGTTAGAGAACTCAGAATTTTTGGAAATCTACGTTCCTCTGGACGTTCATGAGATGAACGACCCCGCGCGCGTCTTTCCGCTGCGATCGTCGCAACGCGTGTGAGGGTAAACCGACAACAATCCAATGCAAATACAGAGTTTTATAGTGGTTCGGAGCTACCCCTTGCTCCTACGTCCACTCCCCAAGTCTCTCTTGGGAATTCACTATAACCCCCTTGGATTACAGCCGGTTGTTTTGCAAGCTCACAACCAAACTTGTTGTTTTACGAGCTCACAACGAACTCGGTCGGTTTTCCCAGGCTCACCGACTAGAACCAACCCCGATTGTTTTCCCGGGCTCACAATCAAACCCTTACACACGTTGGTTTTAACTTGGCTCACCAACCAACCTTAATCCCCTTGATTCAATCCCCCGATTGAACCAAGTAAATACAGTGTGTAAAAGAAAACAGAAAACAGCTTCTCAAAAAGCAGATAAAAACAATATGAACAATAAATGAAGTTAAGAAGCCTCAAACGCTTTTAGATCGGAGATGAGGAATCGCTTCTTGAACTTCTGGTCTCCTCTTGAAAGAGTGGTCGACTTGAATGCAGGAGGAGGAAGCTTTTAATGTTGAGAAGATGTAGTTGGATGCAGTTATTGCAGATCTTCCCTCTTTTTCGTTGAAGAACAAGTTGCAGAGTTGAAAGCTTGAATGCTTGGAGTGGAATGGTTGTTCTCTACCTTGCTACAGTCTTCTGTGGCTATTTAAGCCAACCCCCACGGAAACTAGCCGTTACACTGCTTTTTCTGTCCGTTCTGCACACTCTGCGCAGCCTGACAATATGACCGTTGGTGGGTTGGAGTCGACTCGCGCGATCAGGAGTCGACTCGGCTGTAGCGGGAGTCGACTCAAGCTTTTCCGGAGTCGACTCGGCAACTGTTCCAAATTTGAATTAAAGTTGCCGTCACGACTGGGAGTCGACTCGTCTTGACCCGGAGTCGACTCGCCAACTTCTGGAGCTGACCTGGCAATTTTGGAGTCGGCTCATCCACAGAAGTCCGTGGATCCAATTTTGAATTTTGTCCACTCGAGTCGACTCGACTCGACTGTCCTTGGAGTCGACTCGAATCTCAGAGCTCGAACTCCCGATCCTCTGTCTTTTGGCTCATCCAGTCTTGGAGTCGACTCGAACTTCCTTGGAGTCGACTCGGCTCTCAGTTTCCGAAAGTTGGTCTTCTGCCTTTTGACGTGAAGCTTGTCTTGGAGTCGACTCGAGCTGTCTGGGAGTCGACTCGAATCTCAGAGGCAGTAACATGGTTTTCTGTCTGTCGATGGTCGCGGAGTCTCGGAGTCGACTCGTGCAATGCGGGAGTCGACTCGAATCTCAGAGTCCCAAAAATGCTCTCTGACTTTTTCCTTGTGTTCCGCTGAGAGTCGACTCATGCTTTCTTTGGAGTCGACCTGCCAACCATCGGAGTCGACTCGCGTTCCACTGGAGTCGACTCGAATCTCAGACCCGAAAAACTGCTCTCTGACTTTTCTTTGTGTACCTCTTGGAGTCGACTCTTACTACCCTGGAGTCGACTCGTTGAACATTGGAGTCGACTCGCGCACTTCAGGAGTCGACTCGTTGACAGGTTCTGAGATGAGGCTTTCTGTTCTTCTTTCTATTCTCAGTCGGAGTCGACTCGTACTAGTCTGGAGTCGACTCGAGCTCGTGCCAGTGAACTTGATACGCTTGGAGTCGACTCGTGATACTCGGGAGTCGACTCGAGTCTCAGACTTTGGTTCAGCAGACTTCTTAACTTATCCAAAATACTATGAACCAAATCTAGAGACACTTGGACAGGATTTTCACTGAAATACTCAATTGAATTCCTTAGTAATCACAAGATATACTCAAATGCTTTGAGCTCATCAAAATCAAATGGGGTTTTAATCAATCACTCCACATGAATCTATTCAGCACTTTATCAATGTAGTTAGCTTGAGAAATCTTCAGTGTTCCAGCCACCTTATCCCTTTCAATCCTCAGCCCAAGCATCTATTTTGCTGCACCCATGTCTTTCATTGCAAACTTCCTTGATAGCTCTTTCTTCCATCTTTCAATCTCTTGTAGGTTAGGTCCGGCTATCAACATGTCGTCAACATACAAAAGTAAGATGATAAAACTGCCATCAAGTACCTTAAGATAACAGCAATGATCTTCTTGACATCTTACAAAACCATTGTTGATCATGAATCCATCGAACTTTTTGTACCACAACCTTGAAAGAGTAGATGCCCTACAAGCCAATCGCAATATGTATTGCGAAGGGTTTTTCTTTTGATTTGTCCAAATCATGTACATGACATTTAAATATGAATAAAGGCATTATATTTTATCATATGCTGTTGATTATATTTATGATAAACTCCTTAGATTAGGGCAACGGTTTTAAGACTATGATGAGATCATACTAGTGAGACTTAAAATCCTAAAATCCTAATCTTAAATATTCCCAGTCATTGGTACATTGAGTCGGGGATCAATGATTACCGGAAAGACTGGCATGTCTTATGTATGCTCGATGCAGAGGATGATTGATCTCACAATCATTTGTGTGGAGACACTAATACAAAGATATGGGTGCTCATTAGAAGAATGAGTTCACTGAATTGACCTACAAAGAGAAATCTTATGAAGTCTTACTTACATGTCAAAAGATGATTCTCTTAGTGGGAGTTGTGCAACTGATCCTTTGACCTGAGATCACCATGGTATCTTGTGCACATGAACCTATGTTTTGGTTTACACTCATTCATGACAATAAGTTATGTACGAGGTCTTCTGGATATGGTGGATTGTGTACGAAGATTATGAGTAGGTCAACAAGGAATTAATTACTTCTAGTAAGAGAAGATAGCATCCTATTTATTCTAATCATATGATAATTCAGGAAGCCTTTGATCAAAGCAGAATGAAAATTAGAAAGAGTTTCTAATGTTTCATTATTTGAATTATCATTAAAAGATTGAGAAAAATATGAATATGAAATTGAGTTTGACATATATTCATACTCATATACATATTTGGGATGCAGTTTGATTAAAGGATTGAATTGCATGGTAACTTGCCACTGAAGGGTATTTTTGGTATTTCCACCAAATTCCATATTTTCCGGGTAGACATGACACGTTGCTAGACGTCAATCTTGTCTTATAGGTTTGATCGAACTAAAGAGTTTAATTCGATCATCAATTAGAAAGGATTCTAATTGTTAAGTTCGGGTTCGCGCAGTTTGGACTTAAATCGATTAGAAGAGTTCTAATCAAGTTGGGTCAACTCGCACTCACACCTATTGCTGGCTAAGTATGGAACCCAATGGGTCACACACAAGAAAACTTATCAAGGGTCTAATTGGATTAGATCATGTTTGCAAGATAAACATCCTAGCAGGTGTTGCAAACCTTAGCTCCTGATTCGAACTGGATTCGAATCTGATTCGAATTGGATTCGAATCTGATTCTTAATTGATCTAATTTGATTAGATCATATTCTAATATGGGTTAGCCAAGAGTTGGCACCTAAATTGGCTTGATTTGAGTCTAATTGGATTAGATTTGATAAAACATTTAATTTTGACCGTTGGATCAACATTTGGATGAAGAGAAGGATCAAATGGATGGCGCCATGGATTAGAGCCATTGGATCTTCATCATGGGATGATGGGAGATCATGATCTCATGATGGACTTGTGATATTGACTTAGTCAACATCAGATGGCGTGAGAAAGAAGGGAATACGGTGAATTTAGAATGGCGCCTCATGAAGAAGTGCCACTTGGATTGGATAAAGATGACACGTCATCATATCCTAACTACTTTCCCTTCAACCGCATCATTCTCTCTCTCCTTCTTTCTTATGGCGCCACCAATAAGGGCCTTTGGATCATCATCTAGCCTTGATCAATGGTTGAGAATGCTCCCTATTTTTCATGCGTGAGAAGAAATGAAGAGAGGCATGAGTACGGTGGATTTCATGAAGAGATGCTTAGGGAATGGATAAGGATGAAGCGCCATATCATAAGCACTTCATCTTATCCTAACTACTTCTGATATGCCCTCTCATCAAATGACACATCCCTTGATCTCACGCCTCTCTTCATGCATGAATGGATGGCTACAATGCATCCGTACGCCATCTATAAATAGGAAATGCTCCCGGTGTTTTCAAATCATCGGAAATCAATCCAACTCTCTCTCTCTCTCATATCCCTTCTTTCTTACATTAGTTTCTTTCTTTCTAACATTGCTTCTAGTGTGTCCTAAGCCAAGACAAGGTGGTCTTCATTAGGACAAAAGGATTAGAAGTGATTTTAGAAGGCTAAAGAAAAATAGAAAGGAAGGAAAGCAAGCCGTTAGAGTTCTTTAGAAGAATTCTGCATTAAGGATCAAAAGTCTTTGGAGCTAAAGTCTTGATCAAGTTTTCGTGTGGATCACCATTGGAGGGCGGACACTTGGACGCCTCGTAGAGATTGTACACTTTGGATTAGCGTTTGAGGTATTCTACTAATTCTGCATTTATTTTATATTATTTGATTGTAATCATTAAGGTGATCTAGGCTTAAAAGGGTTTCATGCATAGGGACTTTATTAAGAAAATTTTAAAATTCCTAGCTTCCGCTGCCCATTATGACATGCTAGAACCCTTCAGTGGTATCAGAGCTATCCTTAATTGGTTCAATCAAATAATAATGCATGATGTATGATTATTAATTTACTATGAGATAGTAATGTCATATGCTTAATGAAATGCTGAAATATATGATTCATATATGATATGATATGTAATAAAATGTCATGATATGAAATTTTCCATATGAAAATATGTTGAAGCATGTTAATTAGTTGCTTATAATTTATACATGCTATGAGATAGCTATGATGCATGATAGCTTATTTTAGATATGTTACAATTAAAGAATGTGCTAGAGACTAGTAAGCCCTCAATAAAAATTATATTAAGTCATAGTGTTAAAAAATTTTGAGCTAACCCATTCTAGAACAATTAATCTAATTGGTGTCTAAGGAAAGCACTAAAGGTGGTTACTTAATTAGGACCTTACTCTTTGAGTAAGGTGAGCCTCCCACCTGCTTACCTGGCCAATTGTTTGATTGTCTATTATGGATAAGCTTAATATTGATATAATACTATTGATAGCCTTCCTTCATGCCTCGATATTATTATGTCAAAATCCATGCTAGTTTGTTGTGCTAACACAAAACTTGCAATGGGGACTGATGTTATACGGTCTTGGTGCATTAAGATGCTTATGGCATATTTTAATATATTGCCTTGTTGTGCAACCACAAGGGCAATATTATTCGAATATGACTATATGAAAATGAAGGATTTGACTTAACTAAAATATTATTGTTTGTTGTGCTAACACAAGGCAATAAGTATTTTAAGAGGACAAGATAAAGTTGAGAATTGCATGAGATGCAATCGGAAAGAGTTTCCTACCTTTGAACTCATAAAGGTTTGTTGTGTAACCACAAGGCTTTTTATGATGAATTAGGATCTCAACCCTACTAAGAAAAATTATATTTTCACGTTTATCATAGGAGAGGGCTATGATATTCGATAAAAATAGTAGGAGACAAATTAGATTAAAGTCCTTATCTAGTTGCAAACATGTCATCATGATTGGTCTGCTTATATTAGTTATGTTCTTGCATATGTAGAATTATTAAATGGCTTCTTCACTTTCACTAAGAGGCATCTTAGATGCCAACAAGTTGACCGGACCAAACTATGTGGACTGGTTGAGGAATTTAAAGATAGTACTCACTCAGGAGAAAATTTCCTATATACTTGAAACCCCTGATCTTGGAGATCTAGGGGATGATGCTACAGAAGAGGAGGTTGCCACACATAAGATGTGAAAAAATGACAGTTTGACTGTCAAATGTATCATACTTGCCTCTATGAGCAATGAATTACAGAGGCAACATGAAGGCATGGACACTCAATCCATACTTCTCAATTTAAAAGAGTTGTATGGAGAACAAAGCAGGACTGCTAGGTATGAGATATCTAAGCAGTTATTCCGTGCTAGAATGAATGAAGGAACTCCAGTGCAAAACCATGTTCTTATGGTTATAGACTTAATCACTAGATTAAGTCAATTAGGTTTTGCTATGGATAGTGAGCTCAGTCAGGATTTGATCCTACAATCACTGCCTGATTCATTCTCTCAGTTTGTTGTGAACTTTCACATGAACAAGCTGAACACCTCCCTGCCCGAGCTGTTAAATATGCTCAAAACAGCTGAAGGCCATATTAAGAAGGATAAAGGTCCACTCCTTCTTATAGATGGCACTTCTAAAAGGAAATCGGGAAATAAGGGTTCTAAGAAACGATTGAACCCCAAGAGTAGCATCAAAAAGAAAAAAGGAAAGAAAAACTCCGGATCAAGTACCTGTTTTCATTGCGGCAAAGCTGGCCACTGGAAAAGGAATTGCAAGAGTTTTCTTGCAAGTATGAAGACCGATGCAAGAGTTGCATCAAAAGGTATGTTTATGTTACATGCCAACTTGTCATTAAGTTCTTCAAATTCAAATTCATGGGTATTGGATACCGGCTGTGGTTTTCACATTTGCAAATCTTTGCATGGACTACAGAAAATTAAAATTTTGAAGAAAGGTGACTTCGAGCTGTATGGCGCTGGAGGAGAGTTCATCCAGGCTGAAGCTGTTGGAACCTACAACTTGGAGTTACCTTCGGGAGAGCTCCTACAATTAGAAGATTGTTATTATATGCCCAAAATTATTAGAAATGTAATTTCCATTCCTTTGTTGTTAAAGAAAGGATTTGAAATTAATGGAAAGGGCAATGGTTGCTCTATTTATTTTTCTAATAAGCATCTTTGCAATGGCATTATGGAAAATGGTCTTCTTGTTTTATTACTTAATGATAATGTCTTTCATATTAATAAAACAATAAAAGAAAGAGAGAGGAAGTAAATAACACCCTTCTTTGGCATTGCCGACTTGGTCACATAAGTGAATCAAGAATCAACAAGTTATACAAAGAAGAGTTCTTTGATCCTTATGATTATGAATCATTAGGAACTTGTGAATCTTGTCTTATGGGTAAAATGACTAAGTCTCCATTCACTGGACATGGAGAAAGGGCAAGTGAGTTATTAGGACTTATACACAGATGTATGTGGTCCTATGACAACTCCAGCTAGAGGTGGATACTCTTACTTCATCACATTCACTGATGATTTATCAAGGTTCGGATATGTGTATCTTATGAAACATAAATCCGAAGCTTTTGATAAGTTTAAAGAGTATCAAAGTATGGTTGAAAAACAAACCGGAAAGTGTATTAAAATCCTTCGATCTGATCGAGGAGGTGAATACCTTTCTAGTGAGTTTTTAAATCATCTTAAAGAAAAGGGCATTCTCTCTGAATGGACACCTCCGTATACGCCACAATTAAATGGTGTAGCTGAACGGAGGAATCGTACTTTATTAGATATGGTACGGTCCATGATGTGCTTTACTGATCTTCCTATTTCCTTCTGGGGTTTTGCCCTAGAGACTGCTGCACTAATATTAAACAGGGTACCTTCTAAGTCTGTACCTAGCACTCCATATGAGATATGGAGAGGAAAGAAGCCTAATCTTAAGTATCTTAAGATATGGGGTTGTCAAGCTTATGTCAAAAGAAATTTTGGACACAAGCTAAGTGCTAGATCAGATAAATATATTTTTGTAGGTTATCCTAAAGATAGTATAGGATACATCTTCTATCATCCTACCGAACAAAAAGTTTTTGTAGGTAGGCATGCCATTTTCTTAGAAAAAGAGTTTATCTTAGAAAAGGGCAAGGATAGAAAAATAGAACTTGAAGAAGTTCAAGACCTACAAATAGAAACACAAGAAATTCTTCAACCAGATGTACCCATTGATGAGGTACAACCACAACACACATCTCCTCTCCGAAGGTCAGATAGAGTGCGAAGAGCACCTGAGAGATATGGGTTCATCATTGAAAATGATGAAGCCCACATTGTTCAGAATAATGATCCTCTGACCTATTCGGAAGCTGTCATGAGTAATGACTCTGACAAATGGCTAGAAGCCATGAAATCCGAAATAGATTCTATGTATACCAACCAAGTATGGACTTTGGTTGATGCACCAGAGGGTGTAAACCCTATAGGTTGCAAATGGGTCTATAAGAAAAAGATTGGAGCAGATGGCCAAGTAGAAACCTACAAGGCTAGATTGGTGGCAAAAGGTTTCAGGCAAAAGCAAGGAATTGACTATGATGAAACTTTTTCGCCAGTAGCTATGCTCAAATCTATTCAGATTTTGCTTGCAATAGCTGCATACTATGATTATGAAATCTGGCAGATGGATGTTAAAACCGCCTTTCTTAATGGTTATCTTGAGGAAGAAGTTTACATGACACAGCCAGAAGGATTTGTCTCAAGTAAGAGAGCAAATCAAGTATGCAAGCTTAAGAGATCCATTTATGGATTAAAGCAAGCATCGAGGAGTTAGAACATCCGTTTTGATACAACAGTCAAAGAGTTTGGTTTTATCAAAAATGTGGATGAACCATGTGTGTACAAGAAGACTAGTGGGAGTGCCATTGTCTTCTTAATATTGTATGTAGATGACATACTGATCATTGGAAATGATATTCCAATGTTACAATCGGTCAAGACTTGGCTGTCAAAAAGCTTTTCCATGAAAGACTTGGGAGAAGCATCCTATATACTTGGTATAAAGATCTATAGGGATAGATCTAAAAGGATGCTAGGCTTGTCCCAATCTAGGTACATAGATAATGTGCTGAAAAGATTCAGCATGGAAGAAAGTAAAAGAGGTTATTTGCCTATGAGTCATGGCATACGTCTCTCTAAGAAGATGTCTCCTAAGACATCTGAAGAGAGGAATAGAATGAATTCTATTCCCTATGCTTCGGCAATAGGATCGATTATGTATGCTATGCTATGTACTAGGCCTGATGTTGCTTATGCCTTAGGCATAACAAGTAGATTTCAGGCTGATCCAGGAGAGGATCATTGGATAGCTGTGAAAAATATTCTTAAGTACTTGAGAAGGACTAAAGATATTTTTCTAGTTTATGGAGGATCTGAGTTGAAACTAGAAGGATTTTCTGATTCTAGTTTTCAATCAGATCCAGATGATAGCAAGTCCACTTCAGGGTATGTCTTTACCCTAAATGGTGGTGCAGTGAGCTGGAAGAGTTCCAAACAGCAAACTGTAGCTGACTCAACTACTGAGGCAGAATACATTGCTGTAAGTGAAGCCGCTAAGGAAGCTGTTTGGATGAAGAAGTTCATCTCTGAGTTAGGAGTAGTTCCCGAGATTGCTGGACCAGTCCCAGTTTGTTGTGATAACACTGGAGCTGTTGCTCAAGCGAAGGAACCAAGGTCTCATCACAAATCCAAGCACATTCTAAGACGCTTCCATCTTGTTCGAGAGATTGTCGAGAGACAAGACATAGTCATTGAACGAGTAGACACCAAGAACAACCTAGCAGACCCGTTCACTAAAGCTCTACCACAACAGCAGTTCGATCGCCACCTCGATTGTATGGGGATAAAATATAAGAGCGATTGGCTTTAGTGCAAGTGGGAGATTGAAAGAGTAGATGCCCTACAAGCCAATCGCAATATGTATTGCGAAGGGTTTTTCTTTTGATTTGTCCAAATCATGTACATGACATTTAAATATGAATAAAGGCATTATATTTTATCATATGCTGTTGATTATATTTATGATAAACTCCTTAGATTAGGGCAATGGTTTTAAGACTATGATGAGATCATACTAGTGAGACTTAAAATCCTAAAATCCTAATCTTAAATATTCCCAGTCATTGGTACATTGAGTCGGGGATCAATGATTACCGGAAAGACTGGCATGTCTTATGTATGCTCGATGCAGAGGATGATTGATCTCACAATCATTTGTGTGGAGACACTAATACAAAGATATGGGTGCTCATTAGAAGAATGAGTTCACTGAATTGACCTACAAAGAGAAATCTTATGAAGTCTTACTTACATGTCAAAAGATGATTCTCTTAGTGGGAGTTGTGCAACTGATCCTTTGACCTGAGATCACCATGGTATCTTGTGCACATGAACCTATGTTTTGGTTTACACTCATTCATGACAATAAGTTATGTACGAGGTCTTCTGGATATGGTGGATTGTGTACGAAGATTATGAGTAGGTCAACAAGGAATTAATTACTTCCAGTAAGAGAAGATAGCATCCTATTTATTCTAATCATATGATAATTCAGGAAGCCTTTGATCAAAGCAGAATGAAAATTAGAAAGAGTTTCTAATGTTTCATTATTTGAATTATCATTAAAAGATTGAGAAAAATATGAATATGAAATTGAGTTTGACATATATTCATACTCATATACATATTTGGGATGCAGTTTGATTAAAGGATTGAATTGCATGGTAACTTGCCACTGAAGGGTATTTTTGGTATTTCCACCAAATTTCATATTTTCCGGGTAGACATGACACGTTGCTAGACGTCAATCTTGTCTTATAGGTTTGATCGAACTAAAGAGTTTAATTCGATCATCAATTAGAAAGGATTCTAATTGTTAAGTTCGGGTTCGCGCAGTTTGGACTTAAATCGATTAGAAGAGTTCTAATCAAGTTGGGTCAACTCGCACTCACACCTATTGCTGGCTAAGTATGGAACCCAATGGGTCACACACAAGAAAACTTATCAAGGGTCTAATTGGATTAGATCATGTTTGCAAGATAAACATCCTAGCAGGTGTTGCAAACCTTAGCTCCTGATTCGAACTGGATTCGAATCTGATTCGAACTGGATTCGAATCTGATTCTTAATTGATCTAATTCGATTAGATCATATTCTAATATGGGTTAGCCAAGAGTTGGCACCTAAATTGGCTTGATTTGAGTCTAATTGGATTAGATTTGATAAAACATTTAATTTTGACCGTTGGATCAATATTTGGATGAAGAGAAGGATCAAATGGATGGCGCCATGGATTAGAGCCATTGGATCTTCATCATGGGATGATGGGAGATCATGATCTCATGATGGACTTGTGATATTGACTTAGTCAACATCAGATGGCGTGAGAAAGAAGGGAATACGGTGAATTTAGAATGGCGCCTCATGAAGAAGTGCCACTTGGATTGGATAAAGATGACACGTCATCATATCCTAACTACTTTCCCTTCAACCGCATCATTCTCTCTCTCCTTCTTTCTTATGGCGCCACCAATAAGGGCCTTTGGATCATCATCTAGCCTTGATCAATGGTTGAGAATGCTCCCTATTTTTCATGCGTGAGAAGAAATGAAGAGAGGCATGAGTACGGTGGATTTCATGAAGAGATGCTTAGGGAATGGATAAGGATGAAGCGCCATATCATAAGCACTTCATCTTATCCTAACTACTTCTGATATGCCCTCTCATCAAATGACACATCCCTTGATCTCACGCCCCTCTTCATGCATGAATGGATGGCTACAATGCATCCGTACGCCATCTATAAATAGGAAATGCTCCCGGTGTTTTCAAATCATCGGAAATCAATCCAACTCTCTCTCTCTCATATCCCTTCTTTCTTACATTAGTTTCTTTCTTTCTAACATTGCTTCTAGTGTGTCCTAAGCCAAGACAAGGTGGTCTTCATTAGGACAAAAGGATTAGAAGTGATTTTAGAAGGCTAAAGAAAAATAGAAAGGAAGGAAAGCAAGCCGTTAGAGTTCTTTAGAAGAATTCTGCATTAAGGATCAAAAGTCTTTGGAGCTAAAGTCTTGATCAAGTTTTCGTGTGGATCACCATTGGAGGGCGGACACTTGGACGCCTCGTAGAGATTGTACACTTTGGATTAGCGTTTGAGGTATTCTACTAATTCTGCATTTATTTTATATTATTTGATTGTAATCATTAAGGTGATCTAGGCTTAAAAGGGTTTCATGCATAGGGACTTTATTAAGAAAATTTTAAAATTCCTAGCTTCCGCTGCCCATTATGACATGCTAGAACCCTTCAAACCTCGGGGCCTGTTTCAAACCATACAAACTTCTCTTCAGTTTGCATACAAGGTTCTCCTTGCTAGGGACTGCAAAGCCGATAGGTTGCTGCATGTAGATGTCTTCATCAATCTCTCCATGGAAAAATGCAGTTGTAACATCCAACTGCTCCAAATACAGATTTTCTGCTGCCACAATACTCAGAATCACTCTGATTGTTGAATATTTGACTATCGGAGAGAAAATCTCAGTGTAGTCGATACCTTCCTTCTGTTGGAAGCCTTTCACAACCAACCTTGCTTTGTACCTCTTGCTGCCATCATGTTCCTCTTTAACTTTGTAGACCCACTTGTTCTGTAAAGCCTTCTTGCCTTCTGGTAGTGAACTGAGCTCCCAAGTTTGATTTCTATCCAAGGACTTCATCTCGTCCTTCATGGCTAACTCCCACTTCACCGAATCTTTGCTTTCCATGGCTTCTTCATAACACTCGGGTTCACCTTCATCTGTCAATAGCAGGTAATGTAAAGAGGATGAATATCTATCCGGTTGTCTGGAGATTCTTGTAGATCTTCTCAGCTGCGGTATACTTGGTTGAGGTTGTGCCGCAACAGTTTCTAAATTTTCATGATTTCTCTGAACTCTTTTGGCAACGTCTTCTTCTGTAATCTCTTGCAACTCAACTTGCTGTTTTTTCTTGCTTTGCTCCCCTACATTCTCAAGATCTGAAGTATTCTTGTCCTTATAGAGAACTCGCTCATTGAATATCACATCCTTGCTTCTGATGACCTTCTAGTTCTGCGCATCCCAGAACTTGTAACCAAAATCATCTGTACCGTATCCAATGAAGAAACATTTTCTGGACTTTGCATCTAGCTTGTCCCTTTTCTCTACATTGATGTGCACAAAGGAGACACACCCAAAGACCCTCAAGTGTGACAAATTTACTATTTTTTCTGTCCACTCTTCTTCAGGCAATTTGCAATCTAAGGGAACCGACGGGCCTCTGTTTATTAGATACGCTGCGGTGTTGACTGCCTCAGCCTAAAACATCTTGGGCAAACCAGCATGGATCCTCATACTATTGGCTCTCTCGTTCAGGGTTCTGTTCATTCGCTCAGCCACCCCATTTTGCTGCGGTGTGCTCGGTATTGTCTTCTCCATTCGGATTCCATTCACTGCGCAGAATTCCTTGAACTCACTGCTGTCATAACCGCCATTATCAGACCTTAGTCGTTTTATCTTTGCACTAGATTCATTCTCCACCAGACTTTTCCACTTCTTAAAGGTGACAAATACCTCTGATTTGTGCTTCATGAAATAAATCCAAACCTTTCTGGTAGAGTCGTCAATGAACGTGACATAATAGTGTGAGCCTCCAAGAGATGCAACCGGTGAAGGCCCCCACACATCTGTGTGTACAAGCTCTAGCTTTTCTGTCTTCGGTGTTCTTCCACCCTTTGAGAAACTAACCTTTTTCTGCTTCCCAAATATGCAGTCTTCACAGAGACCTACATCAACAGTTTTTAGATCTGCTAGCTTGTTCTTCTTCACCATCATCTTCATCCTTTCTCACTCATATGTCCGAGTCTGCGATGCCAAAGACAACTATCTGCACCTGTTTCTGTTAATGCCACCGTATCCTTGGTGTCATTGGTCATGTAGAGAGTCCCCAACTTGTTTCCACATGCTATCACCATAGCACCTTTGGTAATTTTCCATGAACTACCTACGAAGGTAGTAACATACCCTTCGCTGTCAAGCTGCCCAACAGAAATCAAGTTTCTCTTCAAGCCTGGGACATGCCTCACATTCTTCAGTTTCCGTACTGACTGATTCGGCATCCTGATATGAACTTCACCTTTCCCCACAATATCTAAAGGCTCATCATCAGCGAGATAAACCTTTCCGAAGTCTCCTGCAGTGTAATTTAGCATACACTCCTTCCGTGAGGTAGAATGAAACGAAGCTCCAGAGTCTAGTATCCACGATTCCATAGGACTGTCCACGCTAAGAATCAAAGCATCGTTGGCTTCATCTGTGGTTGCATTCACGGACACCTCGTTCTGCCCCTTGCTTGGATTCTTCTTTCTGAGCCAACAATTCTTCCTCGTGTGGCCTATCTTGCCACAATGCCAGCAGCCATCACCTTTCGATCTAGACTTGCTCCTCCTCTTAGACTTTGATCTGCCACGATTTTCACTGCGTTGCACAGTTCTTCCTCTGCCTTCAGATGTGTTCAGAATCGAACCAGATTTCACACCAGACTCCCTCCTTCTGATATCTTCACTGAGTATCAGATTTCGGACCTCCTCAAACTTCAGTTTGTTTGAGCCGCAGGAGCTGCTTACAGCTGTCACCGTTGCACCCCAACTTTCTGGCAAGGAGGATAGAAGAATTAGGGCACGAACTTCATCCTCAAAACTGATTTCCACCGAACTCAACTGGCTCGTAATCAGATTGAACTCATTGATGTGATCAGTAACAGAGGAACCTTCACTCATCTTCAGATTGAATAAACGACGCATCAGGTACACCTTGTTGGAGGCCGAGGGTTTTTCATACATATTCGACAGTGCTTTCAGCAAACCTGCTGTTGTCTTCTCTTCCAAAACGTTGAACGCAACGTTTCGAGCCAATGTCAAGCGAACAACTCCCAAAGCCTGACGATCCATTAAATCCCAGTCGGCCTGTGACATATCTATCGGTTTCATACCTTCAAGAGGTAGATGAAGTTTCTTCTGATATAAATAATCTTCGATCTGCATCTTCCAGAAACCAAAGTCTTTGCCGTCAAATCTGTCAATCTTGACCTTGCCTTCTTCAGCCGCCATTGCTCCCACTTTTTCCTTTGAACCAGATGGCTCTGATACCAGTTGTTAGGGATCAACCCTACGATTGCGGAATATAAGAAATAGTAGGAGAAAGAAGAACACGGCAAAAACAATAGCAAAACGCACAAGACACCCAAGTTTATGTGGTTCGGAGTCCCTTGCTCCTACGTCCACAGCCGCACAGATCAATACTTCACTATATAATCAAAGAAAGTTACAGAGATTCAAGAGAAGAGAACAAACTCTCTTTCTTACAGCAAAACAATATCTCTCAAGACGAGCAACGCGTCGTCTTCCTGATGCACACAAAGGATCTCCTTTTGGAAACTTCTCGTTGATGAGTTCTAGGGTTTCTTAAGGTTGCCACGCACCTCTCGTGTCCCACAAGAAGTCTATATATACCTTCCAATCTCTTACTTTGATTAGGGCTCAAAAAACCTTGGCTTGGACCCGGTTCATAACTCAGCCTCGCGTGAAAATCGTGCTCGAGTCGACTCCCGCAAGTCTGCGAGTCGACTCGAAAACAGTCCACAGAAAATGCCTCTCTGTCTGCCTGTGGGAGTCGACTCCTGGAGTTCTCGAGTCGACTCCAACACTGGGGAGTCGACTCCTATGGATCTGGAGTCGACTCCAAGACTGTGCCAAGTCTGCCTGCGTGCCAGAGTCGACTCCAAGTCTGCTGGAGTCGACTCCGGACCTTGCTGAGGGTTTCTTTCTTTGCTGATTCAACTCTGAATCTTCTTGAACTCTTTCTGGCTTGTCTTCCCTTGATCCTCCACCACCATAGTGCACATAGGGGTCTTGGAAAAGAGAATGGATCAGGCTCCACAACCCAACAAGGATCACTAGCTCTTAAAAGGGTCGGTGAATTTAGTGGGAGGTTTATCTGGAGGGCGTCATCCCTTTAAGAAAGGGAAGAAGAATAAGAATCAAAAGAAAAATGTGCAACGTACTAAGCCAAGTCAGACCAAGAAGGTGAAGACTGATCAAAGTAAGGCAGAGTGCTTCTACTGTAAGAAGCAAGGGCATTGGAAGAGGAACTGTCCTCAGTACATTGCTTCTCTTGACCAAACAGGCAAAAGAGAAAGATGCAATCAATTGCTGATCAAGGTACTTATATGATAACACCTTGTAAGTTCTCAATTTGTGATAATTCGATCTAAGTATTGGATACTAGAAGCCCATTTAATATTTGCACTTCATTGCAGGGACTTCAGGTCAATAAGAGATTTGGAGAAAGCGAAAGATTTCTGAATATTGGAGATGGAAGATCAGTTCCAGTTCTAGCTTTAGAAATTCTGAAACTTGTATTCAATTCTCATGAAATTGTCTTAAATGATTGTCATTTTTGTCCTTCTTTTTTATTGAATATAATTTCTATAGGCCTTTTTGGCCATGAACGGTTATAAGATTTCAATAAAAAGAAATTACTGTGATATCATTATGAATGGTGTTACTGTAATGCATGGACAATTGAGTAATGGCATTTACATATTGTCACAGCTTGTTAATGTAATGTACAAGTCAAGTAAGCACCCTAGAATAGATAATGTCATTGATGTCTACCTTTGGCATCATAAGCTAGGTCATATTAACAAGAATAGGATGAACAGGTTAAGTAAAGAGAGAATTCTCAAAGTTAATGATTGTGAATCATTGACAACCTGTGAGTCATTTCTTCTTAGAAACATAACCAAATCACCTTTTACCGAAAAAGGTGAACCCATTGATTTATTGACCCTTGTACATACTGATGTATATGGGCCAATGAGCACAAAAACTAGATGTGGATACTCGTATTTCATTACGTTTATAGACGACCTATGTAGGTATGGGTACATCTATCTTACGAAACATAAATCAGAATCGTTTGAAATGTTCAAACTATTCCGTAATGAAGTAGAGAAACAAACTGAAAAGAGTATTAAAACTCTTCGATCAGATCGAGGAGGTGAATACCTCACCAGTAAGTTTATGACTTATCTAGGAGAGAATGGGATCCTCTCCCAGTGGACTTCTTCTAGTACACCACAGTATAATGGGGTGTCAGAAAGGAGAAATCGAACTCTATTAAACATGGTTCGATCCATGAAGGGCTATGCAAGTCTACCGATATCCTTCTGCGGATATGCACTCGAGTCAGCCTGTTACATTCTTAATAAGGTTTTTAGTGTTGGGATCCCGCCCATGACGCTGATATTTCAAAAAAAATAGATGGCAGCGGAAGAGGCATGTGCGGGATCGACGTTCATCGCATGAACGTTGTTTCATGAACCGTTCGTAGTTAGGCAAGAATTAAAAACTTTTAAAAACTTTAGAAGATCAGATCTTCACCTTGTGCGGGTAGATGATCACCGCAAACTGAAGTTCGTGATTTTAGGATGAAGGTTTGTTCGAAGCCGTTCAAACGTCCGGCCTCTACGGGTATCCACACGAAGCAGAGGACCGATCAAAGCTTTCTTGTCTTCCCGGGGTGCTAGCTCCCTTGCAAAGACTTCTTTTGATGGCTAATCTCCTCTCTTTCTTTCAACTCTTGAATGTACTTGAGAGGAGGAAGAAGAAGGATGAACTCAAGGAAGAAGAACACAGCCTTTCTTTTCCCTGCGTTGGAAGAAGGATTGGAGGAAGAAGAGTGCCGCCAAGCCTTCTTTCTTCTCTTCTTTGCTTGCGGATGAAACAAGGAGAGGGGAGAGGGTGATGACGGCTGAAGGAGAGGAGATCCAAGCTTAGGGCGTCAGCCCCCTTGTATCCTCTTTAAAAACTATCTAGGGCTCCTACAATTTAGGAGCCCTAGACTATCTTCCTTAAGAGGAGGCGCCGGCCCCTTTCTCCCTTCATGTCGCACCAACCAAGTGAAGAGGGGCTGATGCCCCTCTTACTTGGTTAACCTAATCCTCTTCCAAAGAGGATTAGGTGCCCTTTTCATGGTTTAGTCCTAATCTAATTAGGATTAACCAAATCATGAATCAATCGGGTTCTATGCTATGCTAGTCCTAATCCAATTAGAACTTGAATGAACCATGACTCAATTGAACTCTTCAATCCTAATCCAATTAGGAGTCATGTTGATTCATTAGATTAATAATTAATTAGGACTTAAGGAATCCTAATCCAAATTAGGACATATTTAATTTTAGTCCTAATCCAATTAGGACTCTATTTGAATCCGAAGTCCTAATCCAATTAGGATTTCTAGGAATCCTATTCTAAGTAGGAATCCAAAGATGAATTCAAAATCCTAATTTAATTAGGATTGTAGGAATCCTACTCCAAGTAGGAATCCCAGTCCTACTCCAAATAGGATTCCTAGTCCTAATCCAATTAGAACTCTAGGAATCCTACTTCAAGTAGGATTTGTGATTTTAAGTCCAATTAATCAATTCCCATTCCTTCTTCAACTTTTTATCAATCGAATTGATTACTCGTGATTTATAATCACTTTTCAACCATCGGATCGGTCAATACTTCTAGTGTGTGTGACCCCATAGGTTCTACTCTGACTGGTAGTGAGATATATCATGATCTCTATCATAATATCATTGAAAACTCCTTTCAATGGTTTGGAACGATTCCAACTCTACTCATTAGGGTTTATCGATCATCGAGATAATCCCTGTGAGTCCCACTATCCACCAGTGACACCTAGTAGCATGTAGTGGCTACCCAGTAGAATAGAATGATGAATCTCTAGGTGCAGTTATCATGTGATACAGTCCTACTATCGTGAATCCCTACAGGACGGAGGTCATGGACAACTCGTCAAATTCCATCGTCTGTCATATGTGAAGATTTATTCGACTTAAGTTCGAGAATGGAAAACTCTTTCTCCACTGTGCATACTGCCCCGGCCGAGGTCTTACGAACTCAGTCTTATAAATCACATAGGATCTCTCCTTTTCTATCAAGGTCAATAGATTCCTTATAGGTGCATACCCTACTCCTACAGTGAACTTACTGCAGCCAATCTACACTGCATGGACCCATATGGCTAGAGACCATGTATGTGTGCAGTCAATCTATAATAACCTCACTGTAAGTAGCCGAAGCACCGCAGGTCAAAGGACCAGTCACACTACTGCAACATCAAGCAAGTCACTGACGAGTGGATAGACATCCAAGTGACTTCTTGTCTTGGTCACGCTCAGTACCCTTGTTCTCTAACAAGCACCTGCACTATCACTTCAGTGTCCCTACACTGTGGACTCAAGTCTCGTCCATCCAGAAGGAAAGTGATCTGTGCACTGATCGGATCGATCACCGTCCTCGTGATGATCTATTGATCAGGAGCATTTAGAAATTAATCACCAATGATACATGGCTCAAATTCTCAACTCTTAAGAGTATGCATCATCATCTTATTAATTTCTTGGACGATTCATAGACACATAAATAATATGAATGAAAAGATGCCTTTTATTTATTCAATAATAAATAGTCAAGTACAAAATTATGTCCCTAGAATTAATAATGTGTCAGCCAGATTGGCTTCTAGGGCATACATCTAACAATCTCCCACTTGCACTAAAGCCAATCAGTCATATATCTAAGCCCCATCTTCTCAAGGTGGGCTTCAGTCTTTTGCTGACTTAGCTGTTTAGTGAACGGGTCTGCCACATTATCCGCGGAGTCTACTCTCTGCACCTCTACATATTTCTTCTCAACATAGTCGCGTATGAGATGGAAGCGCCGCTCTATATGCTTAGACTTCTGATGAGACCTTAGCTCCTTAGCAAGGGCTATGGCGCCATTATTATCGCAGTAGAGTGTTATGGCATCTGATATCATCACGTCCAACTCTGCAATGAATTTCTTGAACCAGAAGCCTTCCTTAGCAGCTTCAGAGGCGGCGATTCAGCTTCCACAGTAGAATCAGCAATGATCGGTTGTTTAGAACTCTTCCAATTCACCGTACCACCATTGCACAAGAACACATATCCAGATGTTGACTTCCTATCATCGACATCAGTCATGAAGTCTGAATCTGTGTATCCTTCTACCTTTAACTCTGATGATCCTCCAAAAATCAAGAATAAATCTTTAGTTCTTCTCAAGTACTTAAGAATATTCTTCACAGCTGTCCAGTGTTCTTCACCTGGATTCGACTGATATCTGCTTGTGACACTCACAGCAAGGGCTATATCAGGTCGTGTACATAGCATGGCATACATGAGGCTCCCTATTGCCGATGCATAGGGTATCTTGCTCATGCGTTGAATCTCTTCAGATGTGTTGGGGCACATCTTCTTGGAGAGATGAATTCCATGCCTTAGGGGTAAGAGACCCCTCTTGGAGTTTTCATGCTGAACCTCTTCAGCACCTCCTCTATGTACATCTTCTGTGAAAGGCCAAGCATCCTTTTAGATCTATCTCTATAGACTTTTATTCCCAAAATATAGGATGCTTCCCCAAGGTCTTTCATGGAGAATTCTTTTGACAACCAGACCTTGACCGAGGTTAGCATGGGAATATCATTCCCTATCAGGAGAATGTCATCTACGTATAGTACGAGAAAAACGACAGCACTCCCACTAACCTTTTTGTAAACGCACGGTTCCTCTTCGTTTTTGATGAAATCAAACGTTTTGATTGCGTCATCGAAACGAGTGTTCCAACTCCGAGATGCTTGCTTTAGTCCATAGATGGACCTTTGCAGCTTGCAGACCTTGTGATCTCCATCACTGGAAGTAAAACCCAAAGGCTGTTCCATATAGATATCTTCATCAAGATATCCATTCAGGAAAGCAGTTTTCACATCCATTTGCCAGATTTCATAATCATGAAATGCTGCAATGGCAAGCAATGTTCGGATGGATTTTAGCATGGCTACAGGTGAAAAGGTCTCCTGATAGTCAATGCCTTCGCGCTGACTATACCCTTTCGCCACAAGCCTTGCCTTATAGGTCTCTACCTCTCCATCCGAACCTATTTTTCTTTTGTAGATCCATTTGCATCCAATAGGTACAATACCTTCTGGTGGGTCTACTAAGGTCTAGACTTGGTTGGAATGCATGGAGTCTAACTCCGACTTCATGGCCTCCAGCCATTTCTCGGAATCGATATCAGATATCGCCTCATCGTAGGTTTTGGGATCTTGTGTATGATCCCTATCTCCCACTAGGAACATTTCCTCGGTATCCTCTTCTAGTATACCTAAGTATCTATCGGGAGGATGGGAGACCCTACTAGATCTACGAGGTGGTCGAGGGACATCGTGTACTGGCTCTGTATGAATGGGTTCAATAGGATCCATGACTCGTTGCTTTTCAGAGACTTTCTCTTCAAGCTCAATTTTCCTCCCACTGCCTCCATCAAGGATAAATTGGTTTTCCAAGAAGATGGCATGACGGCTCACAAACACATTGTGATCCTCTGAGACGTAAAAATTGTATCCTAATGACTCTTTAGGATATCCTATAAAACGAGCACTTATGGTCCTAGCCTCTCGTTTGTCCGCCTGTAGTCTCTTGACGTGGGCCGGACATCCCCAAATCTTGAGATGACCAAGACTTGGTTTCTTACCATGCCATATTTCATACGGTGTGGTAGGAACGGATTTAGAGGGAACTCTATTCAATAGATATACTGCGGTAAGTAAGGCATCTCTCCAAAGAAACATAGGTAAATCAGTGAAGCTCATCATGGACCTGACCATATCCAATAGGGTCTGATTCCTCCTCTCTGACACCCCGTTGAGTTGAGGTTTACCCGGAGGAGTCCATTGTGAGACTATGCCATTGTCCTTGAGATAGTCCCGGAATTCTCCACTAAGGTATTCTCCTCCTCGATCTGATCGAAGAGCCTTAAGGGTTTTTCCAGTTTGTTTTTCTACTTCATTCTTGAACTCTTTGAACTTTTCAAAAGATTCAGACTTGTGTCTCATAAGATACACATACCCATACCGTGAATAATCATCGGTAAAGGTAATGAAGTACGAATAACGTCCCCTGGATAGCACATCGAATGGGCCACATACATCTGTATGTACTAGGGTAAGTATTTCAGTGGTCCTCTCCCCATGTCCTACAAAGGGCAATCTAGCCATTTTTCCTTGAAGACAGGACTCGCAAACTGGATATGACTCGGAAGTCAATGAGCCGAGAAGCCCATCTTTATCCATTTTGTTCATCCTATCCTCTCCAATATGGCCAAGCCTGAGGTGCCACAAATATTTTTGGTTTATCTCATCCCTGGATCTTTTGGATCCTTTGGCATTCACTACTTGCTTAGACACATTTATAGATACATCCATATGCAAATGATAGAGACTGTCAATCATAAAACCACGTGCGACTATTTTATTTCTTAAATAAATAGAACAGCAGTCTTTGTCAAATGTAAAAACATGACCTTCCTGTGCTAGACATGAAATAGAAATCAAATTTCTGCTAGCAGCAGGTACATAATAGCAGTCTCTAAGTAATAAACTAAAACCAGACGGTAGTCGCAGATGGTAGGTGCCGACAGCCACAGCAGCAACTTTGGCCCCGTTGCCAACTCGAAGGGTTACCGCACCTTCCGCTAGCCTTCTACTTTCCTTTAGACCCTGCATGATAGTGCACAAATGAGCACTAGAACCAGAATCTATAACCCAACTAGAAGTAGAAGAAACCGTTAGATTAGTTTCAATTATGAGCAAGTCTATACCTTCTGAAGGTGTGTCAGTCTTCTTGTTCTTCAGGTTCTCGAGGTATGAAGGACAGTTCCTTTTCCAGTGGCCGTCGACATTGCAGTGAAAACATTTTCCTTTGTCATTAGCCTTTTTCTATTGAACTTCCTTCTTTGGCTTCTTGTCTTTCTTCTGCTTCTTCGCAGGCTTCTCTTTCTTCCAAGCAGACTTTCTCTTGGAACCAGAAGTCAACTCAGCAGCAAAGACATTGCCCCTTGAACCTTTCAAGGCTCCCTCAGCAGTTACCAACATGTTGATCAGTTCAGTCTTAGTGCATTCAATCTTATTCATGTGGTAGTTTACTATAAACTGACCAAATGAATCAGGAAGTGACTGTAGGATCAAATCTATTTGCAATTCCTTGTGCATGTTCATTTCGAGCTTCTCAAGCTCCTCTAGGTCCTTGATCATAGTCAGACCGTGATCATGGACAGACTGCCCTTCGCGCATCTTTGTCTTGAAGAGCTTCTTGGACACTTCAAAACGAGCTGTGCGACTCTGCTCACCATACAACTCTTGCAGGTATGCCAGTATGTCCCTAGCAATCTTCATATTTTCATGCTGGCATTGGAGTTCATTTGACATGGATGCCATCATATAGCATTTAACTCTAATGTCATCATCCATCCATTTTTGATGCATCTGACGCTGAACATCAGTAGGACGTGTTGGTAGTGTGGGGATATCTGAATCGAGTATGTAGCCTATTTTCTCACAGTCCAAAACAATTTTGAGATTTCTAAGCCAGTCCTTGTAATTGGTTCCGGTCAATCGGTTGGTCTCAAGAATACGGGTCAAAGGGTTTGAAGCTGACATTGTATCTGCAGAGAGTAAAGATTCTAGTTAGACTTTTGTACTTGATCATTAATCTGTTCTAAGGTCTTTTAGAACAAATATACCTCCCACTATTTTTTCGAATTCCTCACACTCTC
Source organism: Phoenix dactylifera (assembly GCF_009389715.1). Taxonomy (NCBI): domain Eukaryota; kingdom Viridiplantae; phylum Streptophyta; class Magnoliopsida; order Arecales; family Arecaceae; genus Phoenix; species Phoenix dactylifera. The sequence goes on from NW_024068214.1 coordinate 244,222, forward strand.
CTGGTAGGAAAATGGAAATCCTACACGACTAGGGTTTCTAGTGGGTACTGCGGTTCCACCGATTTACATGCCACCTCACCTAACAGTTATTGGTGACACATAGATTGATGAATGTACAACTCTTGTACAATGCTTCTCAAGCATGTTGCAGTGTAACTTGGTCTCTAAGCCATGAAGACCTCACCTAACAGTTATTGGTCCCATTTCTTAGTTAAGTCAGACCCACCGTATAACCGTAGGAATAAAGTCGTCATTGGGTCCTCACCTAACAGTTATTGGTGCCCAACCCCACCTTTACCCTACAACATCTCATGTCTATAGAGAGGTCCAGCCCCCCGATGCAACTTGACCACTGTGTCCAGCCGAGACAAATCAACATCAGAAAGGCCTTAGCAGCTCTACTACAGTGGAAGACCTATTGACTTAATATTGGTTAATCAGGTCTTAGTGTTTGCAACTTGAGCCCTTCATAAGAGGTAATCGAACAATTGGCCAGGTAAGCAGGTGGGAGGCTCCCCTTACTCAGAGAGTAAGGTCCTAATTAAGTAACCACCTTTCATGCTTTCCTAGACACCAATTAGATCAATTAATCTAATATGACTTGCTCATGTCGGTTCACTCTCGACTTGATTGAGGAGGTTTTGATTTAGGTCTCAATTGGGTTTGCTACATCACATGTAAACCTATCTACCCGTCTCTCATTCACATCACATGCAAACGGCACATTGCAGGCAGTTATAATCGCAGCAATAATTAAAGCTAAACTTTAAATAGGTGATGATCATGGATTCTAGTTAGGTCGTATTACAAGCACATGCACGTCAATCGATCAACTGGTCTTCAACTCTTGAATTGGTTCCAAGCCTCCTTGATTCGATCCTTGACCAACTCTTGATCCAATCGCTATCAACCGCTTAGACCCCTGCTCATCTCATGCATCATCTTCGACTTGATCGTTGACGTACATCACATCACAGAAATACAACCAGATATAAAATAAAAATAAAAATAAATTACATCTCCTTTTTAGGAGGCACGCAGGCCTCTCAAAACATCAAATAAGATGTATGCAAGCATCTGAAAAATTACATACATCGCAGATCACATCGCAGGTCATTACATTTGATACCAAAAGGGTTTGAATCCTATGATCATCACCATATGCAACAATTATAATTTTCAGATCTGAAAACTAACTGATTTTATCATGACATAGGTTGCTGATCATCATAATCATGATTCTAAATTTTGTAATCTCATTAACAATGTAATTAGAACATCATCTTATCACATAAAAATCAGCATGCAAAAATCAGCACCCCTGAAAAATCTGCATGCAGAAATTTTCGGCATGCATGATCATTTAATTTTCAGATCTAATAAGCCTTTAGATAATTAATTCTTACCTTAATCTACGATGCCTAGGCTCTGATACCACTGTTGGGAACCCGCCCATGCCGCTGATATTTCAAAAAAATAGATGGTAGCGGAAGAGGCATGTGCGGGATCGACGTTCATTGCATGAACGTTGTTTCATGAACCGTTCGTAGTTAGGCAAGAATTAAAAACTTTTAAAAACTTTAGAAGATCAGATCTTCACCTTGTGCGGGTAGATGATTACCGCAAACTGAAGTTCGTGGTTTTAGGATGAAGGTTCGTTCGAAGCCGTTCAAACGTCCGGCCTCTACGGGTATCCACACGAAGCAGAGGACCGATCAAAGCTTTCTTGTCTTCCCGGGGTGCTAGCTCCCTTGCAAAGACTTCTTTTGATGGCTGATCTCCTCTCTTTCTTTCAACTCTTGAATGTACTTGAGAGGAGGAAGAAGAAGGATGAACTCAAGGAAGAAGAACACAGCCTTTCTTTTCCCTGCGTTGGAAGAAGGATTGGAGGAAGAAGAGTGCCGCCAAGCCTTCTTTCTTCTCTTCTTTGCTTGCGGATGAAACAAGGAGAGGGGAGAGGGTGATGACGGCTGAAGGAGAGGAGATCCAAGCTTAGGGCGTCAGCCCCCTTGTATCCTCTTTAAAACTATCTAGGGCTCCTACAATTTAGGAGCCCTAGACTATCTTCCTTAAGAGGAGGCGCCGGCCCCTTTCTCCCTTCATGTCGCACCAACCAAGTGAAGAGGGGCTGATGCCCCTCTTACTTAGTTAACCTAATCCTCTTCCAAAGAGGATTAGGTGCCCTTTTCATGGTTTAGTCCTAATCTAATTAGGATTAACCAAATCATGAATCAATCGGGTTCTATGCTATGCTAGTCCTAATCCAATTAGAACTTGAATGAACCATGACTTAATTGAACTCTTCAATCCTAATCCAATTAGGAGTCATGTTGATTCATTAGATTAATAATTAATTAGGACTTAAGGAATCCTAATCCAAATTAGGACATATTTAATTTTAGTCCTAATCCAATTAGGACTCTATTTGAATCCGAAGTCCTAATCCAATTAGGATTTCTAGGAATCCTATCCAAGTAGGAATCCAATTTTGATTCAAAACTCCTAATCTCATTTAGGTGTGTGACTCATGCCTCCTGGATTAGCTAAGCATAGTGTATGCCTCTTGAGTAGTAGTGCAGCAGCTCAGGATCTCAATCAAAATAGTTAGCTAGAAGATATTTTTTGAGTTCTTTAGCTCTGTATAAGTACCCAAAATTTTTTCGGCGAAAAACTAATATGAGATTAAACACATGCCCGCACGAGTTCTCACAAATAGTGATATTATTTTTTTTCTTTTTCAAAAGTATTGATGAACATTTTGGATGTTACACTTTCAATTATGTTTTAAGCAAGTGGACTCTTTTGAATGTGCATGGATACCCACCTATGGTAGACCTGTCATTCATCCCTTTTGTAGGATATTACAAAATACTATTTTTGATGGATTCTATCTTATAGGTTCAAAAATTGCAAATTCCTTCCTCTACTTATTCTTTTCTTATTTCCGTTTGCAATTAATTCTAGTAACCATATCATGAAAATGGTATCCCTAGATGAGCAATAATGCTAAAACACCATGCTAATGAAAAACCTTCCATTCATGCATCTCATTTCCCATTGGATCCTCATCGATGACTCATAAAATTGGAAAATTATTGGAAATCAATTACTAGTGCAATTCATGAGCAATGGTTGATCATCATTCAATTAATGGAGATTGAGATTGACATAATCGAAGGATTTAGTCGACTTGGGTGTATACTAGACATATCCATAATCCCTCAAGACTTGTAGGTTGTGACCTCTTAATTGGTGTACAAAAAATATACAACTCATTTATTTCATAAAAATAAGCAGTATGTAAACATCGGCAAAGAATACTGCAATTATAACACACATGGGACCATAAAAAAGGTTTATCACTTACAAACCATGATAGATTGCGATCATCTTGTTACATTCAACCAGTTCCAATAGTCACTATCATCAATACTTTGATGCATTGACTATTAGTTTCGCACAAGTGTAGTTAATCAATTACTGATTAATAAGTTATGTTATTTTAGTTTAACAAATGGTGGATGAACCAATGGGACTATAACAAGTATTTGTTATTTTTGTCAAATATTAGGGTATTTCAGAGAATCTATGGTCATTTTGGTAAACAAACCGATCTCTATGTAGCTTAGTAGACAAATTCAAAATAATTAGATAAATGAACTGTAGATTAAAATGCAATTTATTCAATACATGTGGATGGAAGGACTTTGAGATATATATATAACACCCATTTCCCATGTCAACATAATCGGCCTAGTTTGCCGCACGACATTCTTTTCATAAAGTTTGAATTTTTTTTGATATAATTTTAAATTTTAATTTAGGTTATATTTGATTGGAAGGAGTTGATTTTAAAATGGAAATGAGTGGACTCATATTCTAACCATTTGGTTGCGGGAGTCATATTTTCATTCTAATTCCAGAAAAAATGGGAATGCTCCAATCCTCCAAAATTCAATTTCTACTCTTAACTAGTATTCAAATTCCATTCTGATTTTGATTCCGATCACGAACCAGACGCCCTCTTAAAGTTGGAAAACCTTGTCCAGCCAAAATAGTGATTGCTCTTAACATAATTAAGTTGTGGTTGTTTTCTATATAATTCTCCCTTCCATGTCTTGTCCTACGAAGGCTTCTTAAATTAGGATTAGTGAGTCATTTTGCAAAAGCTGTCTATCACCTTAGTTTCTGTCCCGATATTTCACATGATAAGTGTTAACTAATAAAGAATCACTCCATGAGTTGAGCTTGAGTTGAGTTTATCAAGTAAGCTAAATATGGTTACAAGTCAAGCTGAATTAGTACCTAGTAGTGCAATTCTACACAATTGAGCTTATGTTGTTTGATACTAATTACAAACTCAATTACGACTGCCATTTTTTTTCTCTCTAAAGTTTAACACATGCACTAGCTTAGCCATATATTTTGAGATGAACTAAAGGCAAGACTTGGTCAGCAGAATTAGCTTGACTATTTACACCATGAGCAGATACCTTATGTTGGTATTTTAGTTGTTATAGGGCGCTTATCACTAGATCTTATAAGGATATAGACATTTGAACTGACTAGTCTAACATTCCAATGCTTGTTGAAACATTGGGTTATTTTTGTCTTGTCAATTAAGTTAGGCGCCATAATTACTGTTTATGACCCTTACCTGAAGGAGTAAAGAGCTCTCCTATGGCGTTTGAATCTTTGGATTTTAGTTTACTGGTTGTAATCTATTCTGATGTTTAGCAAGTACCATACGATATTAGTTTGTCTAGAAGATGGCAGTCTTTTGCAAGTAAATGATGTAAAGATGCAATTTAGTAGGTGATGGAGTTGAAAGTTTGTCTACAACCAAAGTTTAGTACCACAATCCAACAACCAAATCTTCTTCGATATAGACTTGTTTGATGTTCTCAATAACTCTTATTGTATAATTAACTAGAGCAACGGTATATTTCTTTCATAACAAAATCATTTAGCAACTTTGTTTCTCCATTGAGCTCTGAGCAAAAATTAGTTATTATGTTGCATACTACACATGTCAACTCCAACAGTTTCTTTTAAAAGTAGCTAGTTTGTATCTTAAAATTGTTTTTGTGCATTGCTGTGTAACTAGGAGCTTGCTTGGGCGATCATTGTATTTTTTGTTTCCGGAAAATTAGTACAATCATATATAAAGATTAATGTTAACAATATGTACACAAAACTTGATTTTTCTTGATTATATTTTACATTCTTTTTTAAAAAGCAATAAAATTTTTGATTCTAAAAGCTCTAAATTTACAAATGATTCTGAAAAAAAAGTCTCATTATACCATGTTACTCAATCTACTTTATTTTCCTGATTGGAGAAAACAAAAGCAATATGGAGAGGGCACTAAACCTTTCATTTTCTATTTTTTATCCTTTTTTTTTCTTTTATTAGCCAGCAAAAACTAATCTACTCCCATCCTGAGCTAGAATTTAAGAACTAAGAAAGCAATTTAGCTTAATAACTTACCTAATTAAAAGTTTTAAAGTAAAATAACGAATTATATACGATCCCTAAGATTTAGCAAAAGGATATAAAAGATAAAAGTAAAGAATAGTTGTTTCATCTATATTTTGCTTATCTTTTAACCAAACATGTATTGCATGTATCATGTCAATTAATGACCGAGATAATGTAGCACCATCAGATTTGTCCGGCTCATAACCCATATGGTAATCCGGGCATCCAAAAATTTGCCAAGGCAATCTAGTTAGGACCTTGATCCGACCTGAAAGCTAAGATAAGCAGACTAGAAATAGTCGACCTCCAAAGCTGAAGTCTCTCATCTCAAGACCTTGGCAACTAATTCAATTTGATTGGAACCCCCTCATGGCAGAAGCAACTCAACCCCTTCAACCAGATGTTGGGAACCCGCCCACGCCGCTGATATTTCAAAAATTTTCATATGGCAGCGGAATCGGCATGCACGGGTTCGACGTTCATCGCATGAACGTTGTTTCGAGACCTTTCGTAATTAGGTAAGAATTAAAACTTTTAAAACTATTAGGAAGATCAAATCTTCACCTTGCGCGGGTAGATGATCACCGCAAATCTGAATTCGTGGTTTTGGAAGAGGGTTCGCTTGAAGCCGTTCAAACGTCCGGCCTCTACGGGTATCCACACGAAGCAGGAACCGATCCAAGCTTTCTATCTCACCGGGGTGCTAGCTCCCTTGCAGAGATAGCTTTGATGGCTGATCTCCTCTCTTTCAATCAACCCTTGATTGTGCTTGAGTGGAGGAGGAAGAAGAAGGGATCTTGAAGAAGAACAAGAAGGCTAGATGCAACCTTTGCTTTCCCTTGCTTCGAATCCCAAACGAAGGAGGAAGAAGAGGACCGCCAAGAGATCTTTCTTGCTCCCTTGCTTTCGGTTGAAGACCAAGGAGGAAGAGGAGGAGGCCACGGCTGCAAGGAGAGGGATGGATTCCTCTAGGGCGCCGGCCCTAGCCTCCTTTTAAAGGGAGTGGAGCTCCTAACAATTAGGAGCTCCAAGACAACTTGCCAAAGAGGGGGCGCCGGCCCCCTCTCTTCATGTCGCCCTAGCCAAGTGGAGAGGGGCTGATGCCCCTCTTACTTGGTTAACCTAATCCTCTTTCATGGTTTAGGTGCCTCTCTCATGGTTTAATCCTAATCTAATTAGGATTAGCCAATTTTGGGTTCAATCTATGCTAGTCCTAATCCAATTAGGACTTGAGTGAACCATGACTCAATTGAACTCTTCAATCCTAATCTAATTAGGAGTCATTTTGATTCATTAGATTAATAATTAATTTAGACTTAAGGAATCCTAATCCAATTAGGATGTATTTAATTTTAGTCCTATCCAATTAGGACTCTAATTTGAATCCAAAGTCCTAATCCAATTAGGATTTCTAGGAATCCTACTCCAAGTAGGAATCCAATTTTGATTCAAAACTCCTAATCTCATTAGGATTGAGGAATCCTATTCCAAGTAGGAATCCCAGTCCTACTCCAACTAGGATTCCCAGTCCTAATCCAATTAGGACTCTAGGAATCCTACCCGAAGTAGGATTTGTGTTTAAGTCCAATTAATTAATTCCCTTTGTTCCTTCTTCAACTTCTTATCAATCAAATTGATTTCTTGTGATTCCTAATCACGATTTCAACCATCGGATCGGTCAATACTTCTATTGTGTGTGACCCCATAGGTTCTATTCTGACTGGTAGTGAGATATATTGTGATCTCTATCTCAATATCATTGAAAACTCCTTTCAATGGGTTGGAACGATTCCAACTCAACTCATTAGGGTTTATCGATCATCAAGATAATCCCTATGAGTCCCACCATCCACCAGTGACACCTAGCAGCATGTAGTGGCTACCCAGCAGAATGGAATGATGAACCTCTAGGTGCAGTTAACGTGTGATACAGTCCTACTATCGTGGATCCCTACAGGACGGAGGTCATGGACAACTCGTCAAACCCCATCGTCTGTCATATGTCAAGATTTATTCGACTTGAGTTCGATAGTGGAAAACTCCTTTTCCACTTTATATTACCGCCCTGGCCAAGGTCTTAGAACTCAGTCTAACAAATCACATAGGATCACTCCTCTTCTATCAAGGTCGATAGATTCCTTATAGGTGCATACCCTACTCCTACAGTGAGCCTACTGCAGCCAATCTACACTGCATGGACCCATATGGCTAGAGACCATGTATGTGTGCAGTCAAACTACAATAACCTCACTGTGAGTAGCCGAAGCACCGCAGGTCAAAGGACCAGTCACACTACTGCAACATCAAGCAAGTCACTGACGAGTGGATAGACATCCAAGTGACTTCTTGTCTTGGTCACACTCAGTACCCTTGTTCTCTAACAAGCACCTGCACTATCACTTCAGTGTCCCTACACTGTGGACTCAAGTCTCGTCCATCCAGAAGGAAAGTGATCTGTGCACTGATCGGATCGATCACCGTCCTCGTGATGATCCATTGATCAGGAGCATTTAGAAATTAATCACCAATGATACATGGCTCAAATTCTCAACTCTTGAGAATATGTATCATCATCTTATTAATTTCTTGGACGATTCATAGACACATAAACAATATGAATAAAAAGATCCTTTTATTTATTCAATAATAAATAGTCAAGTACAAATTATGTCCCTAGAATCAACAATGTGTCAGCCAAATTGGCTTCTAGGGCATACATCTAACACCAGATGCACACAAGGTCTTGGCAATTCTAGCACATGCCAGACGGTTACAGCACATCTCAAAGCAATTACACCATGTTAGCGGGTTGTTACAGCACGATCCTAAGTTTGTTGGGATACGATTCACCGAAAATTTGGAATTCTAGCTACAAATAGGCTCAGAAGTCCTCTAAAAATTTTAGAATGCTTCATTCCCTAAGCTCTCTATTTCCTACCAACATCATCCACCTTGCTTCTTCCTTACAGGACCGTTTGGATGATTGGACAGAAAATTCTTGGATTTGTGGGTTGGGTCAGTACAACTAGCAAAATCATAGGATTATAGGCTCCAGTAGGTCTATAATTAGAAAATATCTAGGTATAGCTTTGGTGTGGCCAACAGAATCACATAGGGAGAAAAAAAAGATCTACTTCGACTTAAATATTAAGAGGTCCTGGCTAGAAGCCAATACAACAAGCCTCTTAGATCCTTGTCTATTATCTCACAGGTCCATGGAAGGTGGTGCACATTGTGTCCAGGATTGACCGGGTAACAGATTGGCACCATCCATGGAAAATAAGGAAGGAAAACCATGAAGTAAGAAGCAACCACCAAGGAGTTGTCTTAGCCGGAGTCTAATGTTCCCAGCATAGCACCCCAAGGTCTTAGTCTCCTCAACTGGCACTAAGGCCGCCGATGCCGAGTAGCTTGGCTTGCTTGTCTAGTAGGTGTAGGCCCTTATAGCAATGATGCAAGATCTGCAACAATGAGTCATCCCTCCCTTAGTTAGCCAAGCAGACCATCGGGACAATCTAGCTCAAGGCAACAACCATCATCATTCTAAAGGTCTTGGGTGGGGGGAAAAAGTGAGGTTTCTCCCCTTCTCCCTCTAGAGCTTGTTCCAACTTTGGTAGTCTCTCTTTGCATCTGCTAGGAAGAGTCTCTAGAAGGGAGATTGACCTTGATCACAAGATGAAGGAGATGAGCAATCAGATTAAGGTCTTGCAAGGATGGAAGACTAAAGCAAGGGATGATTTTGAGATGATGGGGCTTCCTTCAGCAAAGACATTATAGAGAAGCCTTGATTAAGGAGTTCAAAATACCTCATTTCAAGCTCTATGATGGTACCACAGATCCGATAGACTATCTTGAGAGCTTCAAAGATCTCATATTGCTGCAACGAGCTTCGAAATCCATAATGTGCTGAGCTTTTTTGGCTATGCTTAGAAAGGTGTCTCGACTCTGATACTCAAAACCTCGACCAGGCTCAATTCGCTCCTTTAACTAGCTCAGTTGCTAGTTCGTCAGCCACTTCATCGGCAGTAGAAGATGGAGGAAAGCCTTTGCTTTTTCTGTTCACTATCAAATAGAGGGAAGATGAGCCCCTCCGCACTACATATGCCCGATTAGTGCTAAGGCATTGAGGGTGTGCAAGTTAGATCACTCCAAGCCGCAGTGATGAACAGCTGATGAACTCACACTTAAGCTTCTCACTCAAAGCCCTCAAAGAACTTGGCTAAGCTCTTACTTCGAGTACACAAGTACATCAACACTGAGAAGACCATCGCTACCGCGGAAGGAAGCATTGAGAAAGGGTGACAAAATATGCTCTTCTTATTTCCCCGAGAAGCCAATCTTGATAGAGATCAAGATCGAGGCTATCGATGTTGCCCAGAAGATAAAAAACTCCTGTTGAGAAGAGGGACACATGCAAGTACTGCCAATTTTTATTAAAGATTATGGCACGATATAGAGAAGCGTATGCAACTAAAGAGAAGATCGAGATCCTCATTTGACAAGGGCATCTCAGCCTATACATGGATTAAAGGAAAGTTAGCGGAGGATGGAAGAACCTCCAAAAGGCAAGATGCAGTGGACCACCCACTTTGCCCGAGGTGACTGCCACTATCTCTAGAGTCTCAATCACTAAAAGATCCAGCCCTTCAACCTGCAAGTAGGCTGTGCGAGCTGAAGAAACTAGTTCCCTAAAGAGACACAACCGAGCTCAAGAAGCTCTTACCCTGATAATGTTGGGTGTGCAATAAGTGAGATCATAATTTTGAATTTTTGTACTTCTTGTCACTAAACCATCGATGGAAATATATTCAAATTTCCCTCTAGAGAGATTGAAGTATTGCAGGTCGTATCATTTTATAGAAGCTACTGACCTTGAAGGCGAAGATGCTCGGTCTAGGAGGTACTTTTCGGCCTAATCACTTAACGCGTTTCGCGAAAAAAGACCCATTTGCTCACTTTGGAGGTTTGATGACTCTCGTCTCAACCTCGGATTGGTACAATGGAGAAAGGTCCACTTGTCCCACTAAGGTTTGATGACTCCGGAATTGAACTAGGATGGGTACAATAGCACAAGGCCCACTTGGCCTGCCATGGTTCAATGACTCCGATCTCAACCTCGAATAGGTACAATGTAGTAAGGCCTACTTGGCCTACTGAAGACCGAGGAGGCCCGTCTGGCCACTAGCTCATCCTTAGTTAAATTTCTCTCTCAAGGCTCAAAGGCTTGAGATGGACTATATAATATTCCAATAAGGCGATCTCAATACTTCTTGTATATGCTAATAGTATTCTCGTCGATCTTGGGCATTTTATGGAATTTGGGTTTTCACTATCTAATATATGTACATGGAATGTATTCTAATTTATCTCTTCAATCATGATGGTTCTTCTCTTATAGAATTCTATTTATATTTCAGTCTGGCTCTGGAGGCATTATCAACATTCCAATTAGTTCCTATGGAATTCTTGGATTTATTTCATCTCAACCTATTCTACTGTGATCTCATCTTAGTATTTTCTCATTGTCTTCTTTCCATCTCGACTAGGCTCTCAAGGCATCATAATGATATCATTCAGCTGATCTCAAGCATTTGAGTTGATTACGACTTTATCTTGACATTTTTATCATCTGCTTTTATTCAGCCGATCTCGAAAACTTATACATCTCTAGCTTGGTATGGCCCATCTCGGCATCCTTAAGATGACCTTGAGCAAGCATTCAGATAACAAGAAAATGCTTGAAGATAATTTTATTTCATTAACAACATGTGATTATATAGCATGTGAAAGACCAAACTAGACTACTCCATTACAAAAGAAGTTTAGGCTTGGCCAAGCTCCAATTTTGCAAGATTGATGACTCCAGCAAGGTCACCTAGCTTAGGAGACCATCCTTTATCTCATCCTGCACTTATGAGGTGGTGTCGAGGAGCACAAAAGAAAGGCCTGTAGAAGCCTATTGCCTGAGGCTCGATGGTTCCTCTGCTTCGCTATTGTTGTCTTGCTCTTCAAACTCGGTGCTACTATTTGTAGCTAGGTTGAAGCCATTGAGGTCAGCCTAGGGGAAGAGCCTCGACACCTGACTTCTACATTCATCAAAGCCCTTTATGAAGGATTCAATCGTAGTGAGGGTGAACCACGTAAGGCAGCTCCTTGACACCTTGAACTTCTCTATGGCTTGGGAAGCTTTTTTCTCAGCCTGGACGACCTAAAACCGACCGATTTTCAATTCGTCTTCTGCCACAGCTGCCTCAAGATGGGCCGCTTTGGTCAATCCTTCTCGACTACTAGCATTCTCTTGAGGGACCTAGTTTGGCATTCGCTTCAGTCGCTTTCTTCCTGGCCTCTCGTAAGGCCCACTGAAGCATCTCCATGCAATGTTGAAGACATCTTTCTTGTGGAGACTCTATTCTGCAAAGAAGAGAAAAGACGATCAGCAATTGGGCTCATATATTCAAAGGAAAGGAAGGAGGAGCAGTTACAGAACCACCACCCAAGTATGATTTTAGGCGATTCAGCAGGCTGGATTTGCAAGAATATCTTAGAGAAACAAAATGGACACTCAGAACCTCTCCAGAAGTAATGGATTTGTAGAGGCTATCTCCCTCTTTTTATAGAGTCTCGGATGGCTCAGATAAATCCATCTGATCATCTCCCCGACAAGTTTAGTGGACGCATGTTGCATCCTCTTTGCTCCTTATGGTCAACATTCTCTCGGAAGACCAAAAGTTAGGACTCGTCCTTCGGGGGACCACCACCTAAGAGTTAATTTCCTCCTTAAAGTGGCATAGAGTCTAGCACAAATGGGGACTTCCTTCACTCAAACCGAGGAAGACACTTTGGACATGGATGTTGGAGGGGGACAGTGTTGTGGCAATCAATGATCAAGATGATGTGGCACGGTCAAATTCGGATGCACTCAAATTTTCTACAATGTATTCTGGTTAGGACCCCTAAGCTGAACTCAAAGTTGGGACAAACAGACCAGAAGCTAACAATCTTTCTAGTTGAAGTCTCTCAGCTCAGCTCGGTGACCTTGGCAACCAATCCAAACAGAGCAGAACCTCCTCATGCCAAATGCTGATCAACTCCCTTGCCCAAATGCGTATAAGGTCCTGGCAATTCTATCACGTGCCAGGTAGTTACTGTATATTCTAGGGTTATATTACACCACGTCAGCAGGTTGTTACAGCACAATTCCAAATTTGTTGAGATATTATTCGCCAAAGATTTGGAATCTTAACTATAAATAGGCTTGAAAACTCTCTAAAAAGGTAGATGCTCTATTCCCTGATCTTTTGATTTCTTACCAGCATCATCCACTTGCTTCTTCCTTATTTTTTTACTAAAAAACCTTCTCTGACTTAAGCATGAGAGAGCCAACCGAAACCAATCCGGCAAGCTCTCTGACCCCTGTCTGTAGCCTCATAGATCCATAGAGGCGGTTCGTGTCAGCATCCTGGGATCATTGGCAGCAACATGTATTTATTTGTTAGTAGTCATAACTATCATATAATTACTTTAAAGTATTTGGGTAGAGAGAGAGAGATTAATCAATTTCTTGAAAGGAAATTAAGGATAAAAATAATAATAGACTATTTATTATTAGATAAATAGACTTAGAATACATGTCAACATCATATCTATGTTTATTTATGGCTTCTAATTTGTTGCTTCTATCTGATTCTAGGCACCATCTGACCATTATTCTTGTCGCCAAAACAGCCAAATATGTTTTAGAAGAACATCAACCGTTGGAACATAAAGTGAAAGGATAATCTAATGGCAGCGGAGCCCCAATCATTGCACGAGACCATGATGCAGACTATAACAATTGATATGAGACTCCAATCAGGCTTGGGCCAAGTGGGACTAAGGATGACAATTTATGAATCGATTTATCAGCTTGATCTACAAACAATCCGTTTTTAGCAGGTTTGGATTTGATATAAATAGGTTTAGATCATAAATAGTCAGCCTGTCTTAAGCTATTTATTAAATGGGTTGGATGTAGGTTTAGACATTTGACTCATTTAACCCGTTTAACCCATTTAACTCATTTAATAATTTGATTAGATAATGACCCGATCTATTTAACCTGTTTCAGACCTATTTAACCTGTTTAAAATCTACTTAACTAGCTTCTGTCATATTTAATCCGACCCACTTAATCAGTTTATCCTGTTTAAATCTATTTAATCTGTTAAAAATCTACTTATTTATTATTTGTTCAATAAATTGATTATATTTAATATATAGGTCGGATTTGAATTTGAATTTTTCTATATATTTAATTACTAGGTTAGATTCGGGTTACCACCGGCTTCCATACGTTGGAGACCAACCTGAGACAACCTGATTGCTACCTCCAAGAGGACCATCTATGTTAACACATTTGCCAAAATACCCCTTATGAAATACCAAACTACCCTCCCAAGGAGAATATGAGCGACCAGTCCGAGTCTCCGAGATGGGAACCGTTGACGCGGAGAAATTTAGTGTCAGTATAAAATAAATCAATTATTATTTTAATCAGGCTATTGGAATTTTTACAAAAGAACCACTCCAATCCACTGAACTTACATATAAATTTTTTATTTCTCAATATTTGCATCTTGACCCTCAAATTTCCAGACTTGGCGCTGTGAATGAGTTAAGCCTGGCCGAGCAAAGCTTGGCACTGTTTTAGCTTGAACTGTTATGTTGGAGAGGTATATTAAAGTTTGAGCTGTGCTTACAGACATGCATGTTTTAATATTAGATTTCATCCCATAATAAGAACCTTAGCTATCTATTAAGTTTCGAGTCATTGTCAATTTATCATTGCCCAAGAAGAACTTTGGATTCCTTTGTTGGCCCAACTTGTTTAAGCCAGACTCTTTAGAAACCTAGATAGAAGTTTGATTTGTTTCTAATCTGAATGAGATACTCAACAAGCTAAACTTGCTCAATTTTAAAAAAAATATGCTCATTGCATATTTTCCACGATGTTTCATTAATAAATAGTTATTTGTAAATAACATTGTTTTATAGAAAGCCCTGTTACGAACAAATAATATTAGAAAAATAAAAATTCTGAATTTGTATAAGTAAAAAAATAAAATAAGATAGTTTTACTATATCCTTGATGTAGAAATCTAAACCAAAATTAATGCATCAAGTAAGATAAATAAATATCAAAGATGAGAATTTTGCCATGCAAAATGGTAGTCGGAGAGGGAGTAAATAATTAAAGAATTGATAAAAGAGCAGAAGATCCATGCTATAAAAATAAAAAAGATAGATCCTATTTGTATAATATAGAAAGCCATTTTTTTCAGCATGACCCCTATATATGGTTGGGGTCATGAGAGCGAGGATGGATAAGCTTGAAAGGATTCCCCCCCCCCCCCCCCCCCAATCTATGAATCTATGATCGGATTCAAAAAAAATTAGAAATGATGGATAAAAAAAAGGATTGTCCATCCATCCTGGCTCACCAATTTGCATCATTCCAAATTGGATGGATGGAGCATATGAAAGGTAGATTTCTATATTGACAAAAATTTTTTAATTACTTTTTTGATTAAAAAACAAGAGTCCTATCCTATCTTTTTTTTAACAAAAATACTTTAGTAAAAATGTCATACAATTATCATCTCTTATTTTTTTATTTATATTATACCAAACATAAAAGTAATCATTCCCACCCATACTTCCATATTTTGAACCAAACATATAGATGGATCTATCCTTCTTTGATCCATCTATCCTCTCCCTCATCCATTCTTCCTCTTCTATTGATTCTTTCACCAATCCATCCTTTATACCTAACTGAAGGGTCATTGCAATCCCTACATGGTCAAAAGGGATTGATATGTAAAAAATGATCATTGGAAGTTAATGCATGAATACAGTACATGTTAGGGTTATATATGCAAGAAGTTGTAAACGGATAAAATATGTGGAAAAATCAGAGATCGGGAAGTATAATAATGGTATGGAAACTCTCTCCATCTCCCTAATCATCATCGAACCAAACGAAGAAAGGGGAAAAAAAATTATCCCAAATAATAACTTATTCCCCCCTTCGGCCTTCGCTTGGTGAGAGTTGAATTGGTCCCGCCGGAAATTTCTGTGTGCGTGTCTTGAGGTTGAGGGCGATGGAGCCGCGGCTTCTGTGAAGGATCCGACTACCCAATTGTGGGTTGTTGCCATATAATCCAAGTCTTCCCTTCTTTGGCTCCGATTCCGTTTCCATCTTCTCCCACTCCTCGGGGTCTCCTCGCTTTGTCGGTGTTTGGGTTTGGGTTTGGGCTTCCGAATTTAATACAAAGTGCGGTTTTTTATTCGGGAAGTGGGGTGGGGAGGAGCTCCGGGTGGTTCCATTGACTCGAGAAGCATTAAATTCGCCGGAAGCGCGGTCGTCGGCTTAAGGAAGCCGTCTCTTCTGTATTTTCTTTCTCTCTCTCTCGCCTTTGCTTGAGATTTGTGATTCGCCAATCTCTCTGCTTCTCTCTCGCTCTCTCTGTTCTCTTCTTTACTTGGAATGCCGTTTAAAAGGAGAAAGGTGTGATCTTTTTGAGGAAAGAGAGTGTTTGGTTGGTTTCCAAGAGGGAATGGGCCTCAGGATTGTGGGGTGGAGATCATGAGAGGTTGTTGCTCTCTTTCTGGAATTCGAGAGTTGGTGATAACTCAGGTGAAACAGAGCTTCTCTCTCGTTATTATACTAGGATTCGTGATCTTTTAGTCTCTTCTCATATCTTTCTATCCGTTTGCTGCTTTGCTTCTCTAAAGTTCGCAGCTTTTTTTGTCGCAAGAGTATGTCGTCGGTTGTGCTAGCTCGGACGGGGCGCCACCGGCAGCGTTACCAAGATCATTTCCGGCTTGTTGCTGGGTATTATGCTTTTCAACCTTTGTTTATTCCTTCAAACTCTTAATTTTTATTGGATTTTTGTCGCAGTATCTTGCTTTGCATTTGATGTCTATGAACCCATCGGGCTAATATCTGAAGACAGGAGAAGTGGATATTTGCATCTCCATTTGATGATTGCACAGTAGAATTCCGAAAATAACCAGATGGGTATGATGTAAATGGTGATGCTAGAAATTTACCAGACAAGCTTATGTTGTAAATTCTTATCTCCTGATGTGCTGGCATGGGAAGCCTGCACAGCAGACTGCATAAGCCACAGTAGAGGTAGCAATAATTCAAAAGCTAAGGACCTCTTGTTTGCTTTTGACATGTTGTGGTCCTTCCTACTTTCTCTTTAGGGTGTTTCATGAGTAAATTTTTGGGACAGATCCATATGTGTGCTGTGTTGTAAGGAATTTTTCAGCCCTGCTCATATCTAACCAAATGCAACTTAGGATATTGGTGCAGGAAAGAATAGCTTGATGCCTAAGAAAATTAATGGTGTCTTCGATCTAAACCAGTGGCACCAAGTATCTGCAATCAAATAGACATTCTTGATCTATTGACTATAGCAAGGATGCGATATATCTTTTTTTAGTTGTACGTCAGGTGAAAGATGTTATAAAGTGTAGATCTATAACACGTAAATTGCCAATCTAAGCTTTAGAAAAAACTTGATAGTGCTTTTTGCCTTTTCTAGAATAACTGTCCAAAAATTAACTTTCTCATTCATTTTCTTACATTTTGTTCATGTGGTGAAAGCAGATGCATTCCCTATAAGCAAAAGGCGAACACAGAGAATCACAGCGACGATTTGATAGATTGTCTGGAAGTCCTCATGATTTCTTCACCAAATCGAGTTGATCTTGTCTTCCCAAAGGTGTGACTGCTGTGCCGTTTGGTTCTGGATGTTTGATTTGGAAGTTTTTCATTTTCTCTAAGTTTGTTCTAGAGTTGATGATCTTTTGGCCGTCAGGGTGGATGGGAGAATGACGAGACTGTACATGATGCAGCATGTCGCGAAGCCCTGGAGGAAGCAGGTGTCAGGGGAATTATAAATGTTGGTATTTGATCTTACATCTATTGTTTGATGACATGGGACGATCGGTTTTGTTAGAGTTACTGGAGCTTTTTCTAGTTGAATTTCTTTTCCTATTTGCATAAGAAAACATGCCTGAGTTGCATGTACCATGAGGATTTTGATTTCCTAACAACCAAGAGAAATAAAAAAATCAGATAGCTAAGTAAATGCTTTGTATCTAAATGAATGATGGTCCTGATGAAGTGAATCCTCGATCTCAATTGGTCAAAAGTAAAACTTATCATGGAAAAGTCTAAAGTGTCATGCCAAGGGTTAATAGAATACTGTGCGTGAAGGTTGTTCCATATACTGTAAAATATGTAAAATACAAAAATAACACTTAAAAGATCATAGTTCTAAAATTTAAATATCACTTGATATGGTTTTAATTGCAAATTCACATTTATAAAATGAGTTTAATTATTCCTCTGTATTCATGCAAACAGTAAGAGAGCCTTATAGCAAATGATACTATGAAATATCTGATCAGTTGCTTCACTGTTGCATATAGTTTTTACATCTAGAATCTCATTTGGGAATTTTTGTTTTAAGAAAAATATGACAGTAATCTTCCCCACTGGCAGGATTGACATCCAGAAAACTTGTCTGAATACTGTGTATTCATTATGAAAGCCAAACGTTTAGTTTAACACATTTAACATGCTTGTCAACCTTGTGGTGCTCATCACTTGTATATTAAGGTTGTTATATTGCTTTCATTTTCAACCACCCATTTCTCAAGCATTTTTTTTGTAAGGCATCATGTCTTAAGTGAATTTAATATGATTGGTCTGCCACCTTACCCGGCTAATACGCATGTGATATGTTTGCCGCTTGCCTAACTCATAGTGGCCTGTCTGTTGGTGATGATGTTCTCATAACTTGTGCAAGTTAACCGCTCAGGTTTACAGTTTTGTGAAAATAGTTCTGCTTTTTTAGACTTCAGTGCTTCACTTCTTAAAGCATTGTGTAAGATCAGAAATGGGAGAAGCATATCTTAGTATTTAAAGAGATGTAGTTCATGTTGGTTTAATCGTTCGCGCTTTGGTTATTGTTGTTAACATATCATGCTTTAAACCTAGCTGTCAGCAAGGTCAAGTGATAATTTTTGGCTTGTTGCTAGTTCTCAGTGATATCTCTTATTAAAACGCGGATATGTAAGAATGCTATGGACTTGAGTCTGGATTACACAATGAGGGGACAAGAAGGTAAAAAGGAGAAACATTTCCATTGTCTCCTTTAATTTTTTTTACTTTAGAACGTAGGTAGCATGTTTGGTAACTGAGATGAAAAGGATTCCTACAGAGTCATAATGTTGTCCTTCATAGCATTTGCTTTCTGATTTCCGGGGCTTTCCTATCTGCAATTGCTCCCCTTTCTGAATTTTTTTTATTGATATCCAAAAAAATGGTTCTACGATCAAGGTGATTAATTTATCTTCTGCATGCTGAGAAAACCATCACTGTTAACGTTCAACCAAAATTTTGAGGACATTCTATCTCATGCTTATTTATCTTTTGGAAAGGCTCTATCTTTTTACTCCCTTCGAAAGATTTATCTGGTTAAAAAGGTTTAAGTGCCTTCATGAATAGATTGGGATTTGCCCAATTTTTCCTCCAAAAAGGGTTTAAGCGACTGTTTCTCTCGTGCTTAATAACTGCTAACAACAGTTGTGCTTGACATAAAAATTCCGATTTCTTCACCATTAGTCCAAGTGTTGTGATGATCGTTATCTGTTTTGGTCTTCAGGAAAAATCACTGGGTATATGGACTTTTAGAAGCAAGAACAGACAGAATAGTTGCAGCCTTGAAGGAACTTGCAAAGGTTACATGTTTGCCTTGGAGGTTACCGAAGAGCTACAGTGCTGGCCAGAGCAGGCGAGCCACGAAAGGAAATGGGTCCGTATCTAATTGTACTCCTTTTCTATAGTACACGAACCAACCACATTGTTTGAGAGCTCCCAGCTCCCTCTTTCTAACATTACTCTTCTTTGATCAGGTATCCGTGAGGGATGCATTCAACTTTGTCGGTATGAGTGGATGCGTGATGCTCTTAATTCATTTTATACAACTTATCAGGCAAAACTATGTCACCTCTAAAGCACCTGGCCACCCAGCTTCGTCATTGTGAAGCCTACGACAGTTGAGCATGCCTTGGCATTATGCTGATGGTTTCTGGCCACAGCTTTGACGATCTGAGATTTGATAAACCAGTCTTATGCTCTTCCTCTCATTCTTTAATCAGAGGAGTTGGGGCTTGGATGTGTATCGTGACACTAATGGAGTTGCTTGTTCTACTGGTTCTTAGTGAAAGCAGGGCTAGTTTAGTTTGCATCAAAAACTATTTGAGTGGAGTCCCAATTACAGGCATTCTTTCAATTGGCATCGGTCCACTGGCAGGGCAAGTCCTGATCCTGATAACATTTTGATCGATCCAATGGTTGTCATTGAGAATCCATGCTGGTTTTTGATTAGGTATGTATGTATGTCAATGTTTTGATCGATCTAATGGCTGAATTGGAAATCCATGCTGCTTTCAATATTGCATGTATGCCGTTGAGAAACCATGTTGGTTTTCAATGTGGTATGTATATATGTATGACCTGATCTTGACAACATTTTGATCGATCCAATGGCTCTAATTGAGAATCCATGCTGGTTTTCAATGTAGTATATATGCCATCATGAATCCATGTTGGTTTTCAATGTAGTATGTATGTCTTGATCCTGACAATATTTTAATCGATTCAATGGCTGAATTGGGAATCCATGCTGGTTTTCAATGTGCTATGTATGTCATTGAGAGAATCCAAGCTGGTTTTCAATGTAGTATGTACTTATATATGTATGTCCTAATCCTGACAACGTTTTGTTCGATCCAATGGCTCTAATTGAGAATCCATGCTGGTTTTCAATGTAGTATGTAGGTCACTAGGAATCCATGTTGGTTTTCAATATAGTATGTTATGCTCTAATCTTGGTTACATTTTGATTGATCCAATGGCTGAATTGGGGAATCCATGCTGGTTTTCAATGTAGTATGTATATCATTGAGAATCCATGTCGGTTTTTCAATGTAGTATGTATTTATGTATGTATGTCCTAATCCTGACAACATTTTGATCAATCAATGGCTCTAGGCTCTACTTGAGAATCCATGCTGGTTTTCAATGTAGTATGCATGTCCTGATCCTGACAAAATGTTGCTGGTTTTCAAAATGTTGCTGGTTGACAACATTTTGATCGATCCAATGACTGTATTGGGAACTCATGCCAGTTTTCAATGCATACAACATTTTGATCGATCCAATGACTGTATTGGGAACTCATGCCAGTTTTCAATGTAGTATGCATGTTCTGATCATGACAACATTTTGATCGATACAATGGCTGTAATTGGGAATCCATTCTGGTTTTCAATGTAGTATGTATGTATGGCCTGATTCTGACAATATTTTGGTCGATTCAATGGCTGTAATAGGGAATCCATACTGATTTTCAATGTACTATGTATGCCCTTGCGAATCCATGTTGGTTTTCATTGTAGCATGTATATCTGATCTTTATAACATTTTGATCAATCAATGGCTGTCATTGGGAATCCATGCTAGCTTTCAATATTAGGGGGAACTTACTCGATTAAAAACCTAAAAAGAATAAAATATCGATATAATTGTATTGATACTAATATATGTTTACTTTGCAAGAGCAATAAATAACAGAAAAAACACCATTATTGTTTGTTGCTGTTAGCTGTTCATGAAGAATTAACTAATTCCCAGTGCACTTTGATTATTTGAGGCTAGTTCAAAAAATGAATAGCTAAGAAAAAAAAATATGATTAGTTTGAGAATCTTCAATAATCTAGATAATTTTTTGTTCTATTTCTACTTCTTTATGATTTTTAGGAAGTTTGCTTCCTCTCTCTCCCACCTTCTCTTGTTCTTTTAGTCTTTCTTCATAATAGTTTTGTTATCTTGATGAAATTTGGGTGGATCAAATCCTTCCTTCCATTGAAAAGAAATTAAAAAAAAGCTTTCTAAAGGACATAATCATTCAAACAAGCATTTTCTCTCGACAAAGGTGTCCCA